>NC_081425.1:71923983-72223983 GCF_949786415.1 Peromyscus eremicus | reverse complement strand
CGTCCTCCGGCCTGAGCCCGGCTTCTGCGAGGATTCCTTCCGCTGGGATACACGTCTCCTTTTTCTTCACCTTTTTCTTTCTTTCTTTCTTTCTTTCTTTCTTTCTTTCTTTCTTTCTTTCTTTCTTTCTTTCTTTCTTTCTTTCTTTCTTTCTTTCTTCTTTCTTTCTTTCTTTCTTCCTTCCTTCCTTCCTTCCTTTCTTTCTCTCTCTTTCTCTCTTCCTTCCTACTTTTCTTCCTTCCTTCCTTCCTCTCTCCCCTTCTTTCTTTTTCTTTCTTTCCCTCTTTTTCATAGACTAATACACATACTTCTTCCCTCTCAGAAACGATTTTGTTTGGGCAGGGGCAAGAGTCGCAGTGTAAAGTGCTCCCCCCACTCCACCCCTTGAGTCCAGCAGCCTATTGTCATCATCAGAAAGCCATTTGTCATTTAGAAATCCTGTAGTGTATCAGTCACTTACAAGTCTAACGTGCGCTCAAGATGAATCTTTTCTCAGACCCTCCTCTGCCTCCCCCTGTTTCGTACCAGGCATCTTTATACCTTTGGAGACAATACAAGCAAGAAGAAAAATCTACCCAGTTCATGGCAAAAACAGAAGTTAGCAACATGGTCCATGCAGCTGCAGCACTGCATTTAAAATTCCTTTTTCTCATAGGAAGAGGGCTAATCCTGCCCCCGTAATTCCCTACAGCCAAAATGTGCCCCCTCCCCGCGTGACAGTGCAGTGCAAAGACACTAGCACGCTTATCTTGCCTAACCAGATGGCCGACTTGGATCAATGCACACACGCCACGATCAATGGGAGAGATAAAGAATTAGGAAAACAGTGGTACATGCTCCCAGAAAGCTTGTACACTGCATAATTATTTTATGATTCTACACATGGCTACATGTGATACTGAAGTAGAGAACGAAAGGATAATTAGAGTGCCAGGAAGAATTTTGTAGTAGACTACACTTTGTCGGTCAGCACTTCCCACTCTGGCAGACTTGCTGCCCTTATCTGAAAGTGATTTTAGAAAACATGAGAAAAAAATGGCAGGGAAGGTATTTCCATTTTTTTTTTTTTTTTTTTTTTTTTTTTTTTTTTTTTGCCAGGTCCTGTCAAGTCCCCAAGTTGAGTTCAGAACCTGAGGAGACTAGCTGGGATTTCGCTATATCTCTCGTCATTAGCCACCACTAGCTGCCCAGACAGGGAAACCCAGCAGATAGTTGAATGTGATGCAGACTGTAACCAGAATGAACTGGGTCCCCCAAAGATGCAGGCAAGTCGATTCAGGGAAATAGTGCAGGAGACAGTGCTGCCTTTAATTTCTGTTTCCTGATTGGCCGACTAAAGCAGCGGTTTCCAGCAGGTTGGATACACACTTCAGATGAGGAGGAGGAGGAGGAGGAGGAGGACGAGGACGAGGAGGAGGAGGAGGAGGAGGGAGGGGAGGAAGGAGAAGAAGCTGCAGCCACTGCCCACTCCTCCCAAAGAGCGATTTCTCTGTTTCACATTTGGGTTACAGGGAAAGTATGAGAGGATTGGAAGCTGGCACTGGGCTGCCTTCTCTGAATTCAGACCCAGATCAGAAACCACAACAATGAATGGTGCCCATCTTCCACCATGGCAATGTGCTCATCAGAAGAACACAGTGTTCTTTCAAGTCCCGTTATGTGGACTACGTCATACATGTTTCTATTATTATTTACAAACGGCAATGTTTTATTTACCCTGTACAGCTCCCAAATTTATTCTTTTATCACCTGGTATTAAATGCTAACCAAAGTAGAATTCTGTCCTCTTTTGGATCTGAGACTGAGTTCGCATGTAAATGAGGAGATTCAATGAACTTTTGCACTTTTTTTTGTAAAGAGAGATAGGAGCTGGGAACCGGGGTCAGCCTCAGAAATCTGTGCAGCCTGTCAGCTGAAGGAGGTGATTGCGTTCAAAATAAGGTGGATGGTCAATATTCAAATATTAAAATGACTACAAACTAATTTCTAAGGATCAATAAAGTATAACCTGGGTAAAATCTCCAAGGGGATTAAAAAAAGACAGATTGATAACTGTGACATGCCCGTGTCCTTCGAAGATATTTTTGTTGGAATAAATAGGAGAGTCTGGGTTGTTCTGCACTTCAGTCCTTCTCTGTGATATAATCTGTGGAGTTATCTTGTTATCCCCGCCCTATATCATATCTGTCCTCAAACTTAGCTCTCAATGGATGGCTGTATGCAGCTAGCACTGAGCTTCACTGCACGCTATCAGATGCAGAGACTGATCTTGGGTGGAGGATGTGATGGGTATTTCCATATCTATTTTTAGTTCAAAAATCTTTCAAAGGCAGGGCTATCATTTAACTTTTTAGAGCTTATTTCTCTTTTTCTCTGAGATAAGTGTAAACATGCCCTTTCCAGTCGTGTGCCAGATTCATCCTGGGTTCCTTTGGCTGTCAAAACTGATTCTGCGTAGATCATGCTTGACACAGAGTAACTGAGCTCGCAGGAAGTAAGCTGGAAGCCTTCCACTCTCAGGAAGGGAGACATCTAGAGCAAGAAACTGAACATTTGCGTAGGAGCCTGTGAGGTTCAGGGCAGGACTTAGACAGGCCCAGATCCTGGCTGCGGATAAGGTGAGGTGTCTGCACCTGATACCCACCAAAAATCCAGAAAAACCTGGGAGGAAACCTTGTGCTCTCTACCCAATGGTCCCTATGCGCTCCTGACAGAAGCAAAACTCAAACCTCACCAGGTTGGAGCCCAAGGTGTCAGGAGTTAAGATGAATGATATCTAGACACATGGTCAAAGCTCACCAATCACCCAAGATCTTAAAGAGAGAGTCAGGGAAAAAAGGAAACAACATACTCAAATCTCTTTGGACAAAACTTCCTGCACTTATCAGAAATAGAGAACAAAAGAATGTGGCTAATACATTTTTGCAAGTTAAATGTGCATGGCTAAGATTGGTTAAGAGTGCTCACAGAGCATACAGGAAGCCCTCTGATCATCAGCGCCACGCAAACTGGAAGTGGTGGTGCATGCCTGTAATCTCAGCATTCAGTAGGAAGGAGGCAAAGGCATCTTCAGGTATGCAGAGAGTTCATGACCAGCCTGGGATACATGAGAACCTGTCTTCAAAAAAAAAAAGATCATTTTGCTATGGAATAATCCTTTTCTACACTGTGAAGATGTGCTGTTCTCATTGGTTTAATAAAGAGCTAACTGGTCAATAGCTAGGCAGGAAGAGGTTAGGTAGGAGAGCCAGACTGAGTGCTCTGAAGAAGAAGGGCAGAGTCACCAACTAGATGCAGAGGAAAGAGGATGTGTAGAGAGGAGGTAACAAGCCATGAGCCATGTGGCAACATGTAAATTAATAAATATGGATTAATTTAAGTTGTAAGAGCTGGTTAATAACAAGCCTAAGCTATTGGTGGAGTATTTATAATTAATAATAAATCTCTGCATGGTTATTTGGGAGCTGGCTGGCAGAGTAGAAACTTTTACCAGCACCATTTCATTAAAATATATCAACAATAAAAGACTATTACAATGACAAGACAGCATGGCATGGCGGTGGTACAGAGTCTATGATCAAGCACTTGAAAGGGAGAGGCAGGAGGATTGGAAGTTCAAAGTCATCCTTGATGGCATAAGTGAGTTCATGTGGCACTGGCTTTATGAAATCTTATTTCAAAAAAGAGACAAGGTATTGGGGAGGTGGTTAAAAGAATTGGCTGCTCTTCCAGAGGACCGGGGTTCAATTCCCAGCACCCACATGGCCACTCACAACCACCTGTAACTCTGATTCCAGGGGATCCAACACCCTTTTCTGGCCTCCAAGGGCACCAGGAAGAAAAGTGGTACACAGAGACATACATGCAAACAAAACACCCATACACATAAAATAATAAATAAATAAGTAAATAAATAAACAAATAAATAAGCAAATAAAATTTAAAAAGAGAGAGAGGACAGACTTGGAAAAGAGCAAAGTAATGTTTTCATTTTTTTTCTCAAATTTGTTGGGCAACAACTTACATCCAATATGTTGCACCCATCTTGAATGCTCAATTCAATGAGTTCTAACAATGTAGAATATTCCCCAACCTAGAACGTTACCTCATGTTCTATGGCAGATAATTCCTCCCTCTACCAACGGGCCTATGTGACCATGGATTTGGTTTGTGTTACTGCAATACACTTTGCTTTTTCTGAAATTTTCTATTTTTAGTATTTTCTATAAATCGAGTCATATATTCTACACAGTTTTGGGATCTGGCTTCCTTGATGTAGCATGGTGATTTTGAGGTTAGCTTGATTTATCAAATATCATTTGATATTTCTGTCTAATACTAGGTAAGAGTCTGCTGTTTGGCTCTCTCAACTATTGTTTATCTATTCCTTACTTAGTGGATATTTGGATTGTTTCCAGTTTGGCATTTTGTGAATAAAGATGTAGTGAACAGCCATGCAGAAGTCTTTATATGGAAGTATGTCCTCATTAATTGTGGATATCTGATGGTTGAATGGCTGGTCATATGTGGGCATTTTCTTAACTTTTGAGAAACAACCAGACATTTTCCTAGGTGACTTACTACTTTCTATTCTCACCAAAAGTATAGGAGCTTCCAGTTGCCCTGTGTCTTCTGCAACACTCAATACTGTCAATCTTAATGTCAGCCATTTTGATGAGTATGCTATAGAATCTCATTAGGCTTTTATTTACATTTCCTCACAATGAATAATATGTTTATTAACTATTCTTATATCTTATTCTGTGAATTATTTGTTCAAATTTCTTATCCATTAACGTTTTTTGTTATTTTAATCGTCTGTAAGCATTTAAAAAAATCATGGATACAAATAACTTGCTGTATAGATTATCTTCATTATAATTACTTAACAGTATATTTTGAAAAACAAAACTTTAAATTTTGATAAAGTCTGGTAACAAGTTCTGTTTTACAGCTTGTATTCTTCTTGTAACTTATAAAAGAAATATTTATGTATTTTATGTTTGCAAAGATGATTTTCTCCTCAATTTCATGTAAAGAGTTTTATGCTTTTTTTGTTTTTTTTTTTGTTTTTTTTTTTGGTTTTTTGAGACAGGGTTTCTCTGTGTAGCTTTGCGCCTTTTCCTGGATCTCACTCTGTAGACCAGGCTGGCCTTGAACTCACAAAGATCCACCTGCCTCTGCCTCCCGAGTGCTGGATTAAAAGCGTGAGCCACCACCGCCTCCGGCTGAGTTTTATGCTTTTTAACACTTTACATTGGGTTAATTTTATCGTGCAATGTAAGATAAATATCTCTTTGCTTAGAGAAAACTAGCACTTCTAGCAACCTTTGTTAAGAGAAATCTTTCTTTACCAGTCCCTTTGAAACATCAGTTAACCATATACATGTGAGTCTGCTCCTGATTCTCTGTCCTGTTCTATTGACCTGTGTGTCTACCTTTCTTTAATTATGTTTTATAAGTTTATTAGTAGACAGTGGTAGTGGCAACTTCCAATGTCTCTCTACAGAGACATACATGGCTGTCCCGGAACTCACTCTGTAGGCCAGGCTGGCCTCGAACTCAGAGATCCACCTGCCTTTGGCTTCTGAGTACAGGGATTAAAGGTGTCTATCACCATGCCAGGATAAAAGGTTGTTTTTATTATTATTTTGATTTCACTTGAATTTTTAAAAACGTATGTGTGTTTGTCTGTATGGGCCCCATGTGTGTGCAGGTACCAGAGGAGGTCAGAAGAGGGCATCAGAAACCCTGGAGCTGGAATTCAGGTGTTGTGAGCTGCCCGATGTGGGTGTGAGACATGAACTCAGATACTCCGCAAGTGCTCTTTACCACTGAGCTGTCTCTCCTGCCCCTTGAACTTTTTTATGCACTTTTACATTACCTTGCCAATTTCTCTAAAATCCACTGGGATCTGGATCTGAACTGTTTTGAGTCTATAAATTAATTTGAGGGAAATTTACACTCTAATATTTAGTGTATCTCTTCATTTTTATGACTTTAAAATATTCTCGTGGAAACGTTCTGAAGCTCTTAATATAAAAGTCTATACAACTTCTGATGATTTTATTCATAAATGCTATATATTTTCTGACTCTATTTTAAAGAGAATTGGCTTTTTAAATGTAGTTTTGCAGTTGCTTGTGGCCAGCATGTAGAAACATGAATTGATTTTGTTGTGTCTAAGGATCTTACCGAATGTATTTACTGTTTTATATTTAGTAGTTATGTTTTAGAGCCTTAGAATTTCTCCAGCAAATAAGGGTTTTTCCTGTCTGACGTTTCTGACTTTTTTTTTTTTTTTTTTTTTAAAGATTTATTTCTTTATTATGTATACAGCATGTATGACTGCAGGCCAGAAGAGGGCACCAGACCTCATTACAGATGGTTGTGAGCCACCATGTGGTTGCTGGGAATTGAACTCAGGACCTCTGGAAGAACAGTCAGTGCTCTTAACCTCTGAGCCATCTCTCCAGCCCCCGTTTCTGACTTTTATGGGTCTGACCTCGTGGTGATGGCTCCAATCAGTTCAATGATGGCAAACCGAAGTGGCTGAGTGAGCACGGCACAGTGCTCTCAGTCCTGGGGCAGTCGGTCAAGTCCTCACCGCTAAGAACGGCTGTGTGTGCTCCCAGGCAGACTTCTCCAGCATAAAGGTGCTTTCGTCTAGTTTACTGAACTGGCAGCAAGCTGTGACGTTTCAAAATCATAAACTGATATTTAGTCATTTCAAAAGCTTTTTAGTACTATGTGGAGAGTATTGCATTTTTTCTCCTTTATTGTAGTACTCTGGTGACTGGGTTTATATGACTGGTTTTATGCATTTAAATTACCTTATGTTCCCGTGACAAACTTTACTTGGTCACAATGTACTAAGACCATAGTTTCTAAAATATATTTGTAGCAGAATCTTAAAAGTTCTCATTAATAAAATCAAACCTGAGGCCAGTTATTGGGGTGAATGCTGGAAGATCAGAGAAGCAGAACAAGCCACAGCTTCCTCACCTTGCCAGTTCCTCAGCTGATCCTGTTTCCTCAGACTGGAATCCTCTGAGTCCTCATCCGAATGAATCTCCGCTGAACTGCTGCTCAAAACCCTGAAAGCTTATCCAGCCAAAAGCTTCTAGTTTCTGGTCTTCACGCCTTATAAATCTTTCTGCTTTCTGCCATCGCTCCCTGGGATTAAAGGCTCACTTCTTGGGATTAAAGGTGTGTGTCACCAGGCCTGGCTGTTTCCAATGTGGCCTTGAACTCACAGAGATCCAGAGGGATTTCTGCCTCTGGAATGCTAGGATTAAAGGTGTAAGTGCCACCATTTTCTAGCCTCTGTATCCAGTGGCTGTTCTGTTCTTTGACCCCTGATAAGTTTATTAGGGCGCACAATATATTGGGGGACACAATATCACCACATATATTGAGTACCATTTACTAATATTTTGTTTTACAAATTTGACCATATTATGAGGGACACTGATTTTTTTGTTTGTTTGTTTGCTTTTTTTTTGTCTTTGTTTTTTGAGACAGGGTTTCTCTGTGTAGCCCTGGCTGTCCTGGAACTTGCTGTGTAGACCAGGCTGGCCTCAAACTCAGAGATCCTCCTGCCCTTGACTCCCTAGGGTTGGGATTAAAGGCTAGCACCACCACTGCCCGGCAACATTGATATTTAATATGCCTTTTAAAATCCAGTCTTTGTTGGTCTGGGAGAGCAGGAATAGCACAGATGCATAAGTATGTGTTATCTATCTATTTATTCTCCACATCTGCCATGAACCCCACGGGTGCTGAAGTTTGTTATAAAAACAGTAAAAGACACAGTCTCTCCTTTGGTTTCTACATTTACTTATTTTTCATGTGGTATCTGTACATGTGCTTGTACACAGAAGTCAGAGGATAACTTCTAGGAATTGTCTCTTTCCTTGTACTGCATACAAGGGATGTAACTCCGGCTGTCAGGCTTGATAGCAAGTGGCCCATCTGCACAGCCGTCTGTGTAGCCTCTTAAAGAAATGGTTCGCACGGGATAAACTGTCCAGAGGGTGTATCATAGGACTCTACTCATTTCTTTAAAAGGATGTATTTATTTACGTGTATGTGTGTGACTATGAGTTTATGGGTACCGTATGCATGAAGGTACCAGAGGAGGCTGGAAGATGGCATTGGATCCCCTGGAATTAGGGTTACAGGCCGTTAGCTGCCCAGTGTGGGTGCTGGGAACTAAACCTGGGTCCTCTGCAAGAACGTTCAAGCACTCTTAACCACTGAGCCATCTTTCCAACTTCGTGCTGACGGTGGCCATTCCCCTGGTGCCACAGGGTCTGCCCATCCATCTTAGTTTCTCACTGCACTTTCTTTTCCTTCATAGCACGCATCACTTCCAGCACACTCTGTGTTCACTTGTTAATTTGCTTATGGTTTCTCTACTTCATAGGAAAACTTTTCCCGCTGTGTTTTTCTCCCCGCCACCCCTGATGTCCTTGGGAACAAACCCAGGACCTTATGCATGGTGAACCAGTTCTCTACCACTCAGCTACATCCCAAACCCACCCTTTTCCTCACTGGTGGCCCCTCTTTAGGATGGATTCTGATTGATCTCTTCAAACATGTAAAATGCGGACAAAGACTTTTAGAAGGGAACCCAGAGCTGACTTTCCAGCTCCAGTGAGACCAGGAAAGAGTGTGAACTCCAGAGGCAAGCTGCCCAGGTTTGAATTCTCCAATGTTTACTGCGCAATCTTAGAAAAATTGGACTCAGGATTTTGCCCAAGATTTTTCTTTTAATCTGTAAAATAGGAACAAAAACAGCACTCCCCTTCATGTGTTGTTGTAAGAAATAGGTAATAGCTTTGTATGGTGGGGACTCATGCCAGTAATCTTAGCACTTGGAAATCGGAGGCAGGAGGATTCTTGAGTTTGAGGCCAGCCTGGACTGCATAGGGAGTTTTAGGCTAGACTTGGTTATGAAGTGAGACCTTGTTTCAAAGACGTTTTTTAAAATTTGATATCTGGGAAATGCTAAGAAATGTTTATTTACAATGGGAGTGTTACGCATAGCATTTGGTTCTCATGCGTCCTGTCTGGGTTCTCGGAATGAGACACGGGCTGCCTTTTCAACCAGGTGTGCTCTTGTCGTAGGACAGCCGGTCCTACCCATTCACACTGAGGCTCTAGCCAGGACGGAGACTTGCATTATCATTTCGTGTCTGGTGTGATGCTCCTTTAAAGCTGCCTCTGAGTGGGCTCAGTGAAGATCTATTTCAGTCCAGATGGCCTACAGCATTGGAATCTGAGTTTTTTTCCAAGTCAGCTCGTGGAAAACATCTGAATAACACTTTGGGGGACTTTCTACATGGGACTACAGTGACCTAGCTGCCCAGCTGTCTCTCTCAAATGGAATTCTTCTCCCCAAAGAACTGCTGTGGACTTGTGGTCACACACAACTGGGACTTTGTGTGTGACCTACTCCAACAGACTTTGAGTTCTCATTGCCTTCATTCCTCAGTCCTGACCAAGGCCCTCCTCTTACCACTCATGTGAAGATGAGCTCTTGGAGTGTGCTTGGGGGAACTTCCTGCAGTCCTCTTGAGAGCACAGGGCTTTCCTACCATCCTCTGTGACTTGTTCCATGTCCAGGTTTCTATTGCTGTGAAAAACATCATGACCAAAAGCAGCTCGGGGAGGAAAGGGTTATTTCAGTCTTCGTGTCCTAGGTCACACTCCATCAGGGAGGGAAGCCAGAGTAGGAACTCAAGACAGGAACAAAGAGGCAGGAACTCAAGACAGGAACATAGAGGCAGGAACTCAAGACAGAAACAAAGAGGCAGAAACTCAAGACAGGAACATAGAGGCAGAAACTCAAGACAGGAACATAGAGGCAGGAACTCAAGACAGGAACATAGAGGCAGGAACTCAAGACAGAAACAAAGAGGCAGGAACTCAAGACAGGAACATAGAGGCAGAAACTCAAGACAGGAACATAGAGGCAGGAACTCAAGACAGGAACATAGAGGCAGGAACTCAAGCAGAAGCCATGAGGACTGCTACCTACTGGCTTGCTCTCCATAGTTTCCTCAGACTACTTTCTTATACAACCCAGAAACACCAGCCCAGGGATATCTCCACAACAGTGTGCTGGGCCCTCCCACATCAATCATTAACCAAGAAAATGCCCTACAGACTTGTCTATAGGCAATCTGATGGATTGTCCTTCCCAGGTTAAATCTAACTTGGGTCAAGCTGACAAAATACAATCCAAGATATCACCCTTACAACAACAACAAAAGCCCTCTTTTTGTTCTAGACTTTCTTGTTTTTGTTTTTTTGACAAACATGCACTGTACAAATTCTAGACTTCGTTCTCGTAGTTCATCAACTCCCTTACTGCTGAGTAGGAAGTGCTCTTCCTCAGTGGAGAAAGGTTTCAATAAGTCCATTTTAAGTAAAGCTGGTAAGAAGAGTATGTCCTCCTGCAAAAAACAGAAGCAATGCCTTTCCCAGTTTCCACTGTCCTCTTCATCCAGTCCCTGTGGGTACATCTTCTTCATCCAGTCCCCGTGGGTACATCCTCTTCATCCAGTCCCCGTGGGTACATCCTCTTCATCCAGTCCCCATGGGTACATCCTCTTCATCTAGTCCCCGGGGGTACATCCTCTTCATCCAGTCCCTGGGGGTACATCCTCTTCATCCAGTCCCCGTGGGGTGTCCTCTTCATCCAGTCCCCGGGGGTACACCAAGGACTGAAGAGCAAAGATACAACCAGCAAGAGAATCTTACCTCTGCCTCTGCCTTTTAAAAAAATTGTTGGTTTTTTTTTTTTTTTTTGCTTGTTTGTTAATAGTGGTATATGGAGAAAAAGCCCAGACAGGATTAATTAAAAACTTAAAAACCACTGTGAATCACCTGTGGGAATCCTACCGCTGGTGCGCTTCATGGCGAGGAAGTGAATGTTGTCTTTTGAGATGGACAACATTGGACAAGTGTTTGATCTCACCATTTTTTAAACAGATTTATTTTTAAAATTATGCATCTGTGTGTTTCTGTGTGGGAATGTGCATGTGAGTGTCAGCACCCGCCGAGTCCTTCAGAGCTGGAGTAACAGGTCACTGTGAGTCAACCACCACAGGTACTGGGAAGTGAATGCAGGCCCACTAGAGCAACATTGTGCTCTCTTAAATGACAAACCATCTTCTGGTCTCCATAGGCTCCTGCACATATCTAGTGCACATAAATTCATACAGGGACACGTATGTACACATACAAATAACAAATAAATGAATTAGTTAAAAGAGCTTAGCCAAAGGCTCTCACCAAGCTTGACAATCTGAGTTCAGTTCCTTGAGCCCACATAGCAGAAAGAGAGAGTTGACGTGTGCAAGTTGTACTCAGACCTCCGCATGTGTACCATAACACATGCATGTCCACACACATGCTCATACATATACACCTGAAAAATAAATAAATACATGTAAAAAACATTTCTCCCTTTTAAATGGTGGAAAGCTATTGAGGGAGACGTCTAACATTGCGCACATGGGCACATACACACAGGCATACCTTCCTCCCACACACGAATACAAGATGCTTGCTTACCTAACTTGTGTGAGCCCCTGGATTTCATCCCTAGTACAAAAGCCAAAACAAAAGAAAATAAACAAACTAAAACAAAAAAAAAAATGACTCCAAACAAGCTCTGAATCTGGGCCAGAGTGGGACTGGGCCCTTAAGAGTAATAATTGCTAATTCTATGAAGCCTATGTCTTATTTAAAAGAATAATCATTCTTGTGATATATTCCCAGATGTACTACTTTGTATATTCCCAAAATGCTACTTTCTTATGAATAAAGAAATAAAGTCTTTTTAAAATAAGGGGAAAATGCTTAAATGTTGTTCTGTAATACTTTTTTATTTTTTGAGACAGGGTCTCACGGACTCTGAGCTGGCCTTTATCACACTGTGTAGCAGAGAGGATGGCCTTGACTTCTAATCCTCTTCTTTCCCCTTCCCCATAGTGCCTCCTCACCCGTCTCTCTCCCTCCAGGGTTTCTTGTTGCTCACGCTGGCCTTGTACTCACTCTAGCAGAGGGTAACCTTGAACCCCTGATCCTCCCCTCTCCATCTCCCAAGCTCCAAGATTAACGACATGGGGCGGCATGCCTGCCTTACTCTTGAGCTCCTTCCAAGTGTCCAGGGCTCATCAGATCTTTGTCAGAAGTGCCTTTGTGAGGGCGTGTCTCCTTTACTTCTTAGTCAGTGGAGAGTCAGACAGACAGACAGACACCAGGAAAGAGAGTAGTTCTACTTCTCTGCTTCTCATAAGATGGGTGTGCAGGGAGGAAAATGAGTGCCGTTACAGCACACTACTGCCTCAATGCTTCTGTGTGTGTGTGTGTGTGTGTGTGTGTGTGTGTGTGTGTGTGTGATAGCCTGTGCTCTGCAGCTCCAGGAAAGCAGACAGGCAGGAAGGGGTTGAAAATGGGGGTGTGAGTGGGGGCGGGGAGAGGCAATGCAGCTGAAGATCATAACCACTGTTAAGGGCACAGACTCTAGAGCCTGAGATCTCAGTATTCCTGAAACACCATGAGTAGCTCACGTAATACTTGTCACACTACAAGGTCAGCTGTGTTTCCCATTCTACAGATGAGGGAGTTAAGACATTCAGAGATCCCATTTCGCCGTCAGGCAGAGCTGGCTTCCTGGACCCCTTGCTTGGATGAGCTCTCTGCTTGCTCAATCTTTGCCATTGCTGCCTTGAAATTTAAAGCATCTTTGAAAGAGACTCGTATAGTGTGTATGTGCGAGTGTGCGACTTGTGTGTGTGTTTGAACTTGTGCATTGTACCCTGCAGATGGAAGACTCAGTCCTGACCTAAAGCATTTTGTGGCAGCATCGTACCTCTGAGGATTGTGGGATTAAAGCTGGAGTAAGGGGGTCACTTCTTTCTCTGAGGGCAGCATTAAGAGCATCAGACCTTCAGGGTCCTAGGAATGAGAGTTTGCAGACACAGCCTAGTGAAAGGCAGTCTTAGAAAATGATTTCAATAGTGACAGTCGTAGAGTAGGAAATAGAAGGGCCTGGGTATCCACACAGGCAGATGTCAGGGTTTTTTTTGACTTTAATATTTTAGTTTTTTGAAATGAGGTCTCACTCTGTCACCTAAGCTGGCCAATTAGTAGTGATCTTCCTGCCACAGTCTCCTTACAGGTATGAGCCACCATACCCTTTTCTCATTAAGTATTCAATAAAAGCAGGACAACTTGGGGGGTGGGCAGATGGCTCAGTGGTTAGTGCACTTGCTGTGTAAGTGTGAGGAACGGAATCCAGATCACCACGGTCCCTGTAAATGCAGGGTGGGAATGATGGCACTCCTGTCGTTCTAGCACTTGGAAGGCACAGACAGGGAGGTTGATCCCCAAAGCAAGCTAGCTAGCCAGACAAGCTGAGTGAGGGAACTCTGAGTTCCACTGAGGCCACGCCTCGGTGAATAGGGAAGAAAGTGGTGGAAAAAGACCCCGTTCCCCTCCACCCATGCTTGCATGAGCATTCGCCCACATACATGTGCCCACACATGCATGCTCACCACAGGCACACACATGTGGGAAGAAAAGAGATAAAGAACGAAAACTTTCTGCATCGCTGATGCTCACAGCAGCGGTACCATGGATTTACTGTCAAAGCATAGATACCCAGAGACATCACGTCTGCACAGTGCTGCCTTGCTCAGTAGAAGTCTAGAAAAATAGCATCAAAAAGGATAGAAAGTAAGTGTTCATAGTGGTGCTATGACTAAGGTCCCGGGTCACTTCTATGTGTCTCTTAGAGGAAGACCCTCCTGCTGGTTCATTTCATGCCTGGAGGATGATCATCTCCATCAAACCTTGGCCCAGTACACCGGAAACACGGCCAAAGAGAGCTCCCAGAGCCCCCTCCCTTGTCTTCACCTCCATGCTTTGGACTTAGCCAAGGTCAGGAAAAATGGCTGCTATGACCCCAAGACCAACATGCAACTCACAGCCCACAAAGTAAGAGCATCCCTATATTCAATCCTGTAGGAGGGCTCAAACTGGCTAGTTTGAGAAAAATTAGTACTTAGCCCAATCCGTACAGACAGGAGAAGTACTGGCTAGTTTTATGTCAACTTGGCACAAGCTAAAGTCATCTGAGAGAAGGGAGCCTCAATTGAGAAAATGCCTCCATAAGATCAGGCTGTAGGCAAGTCTGTAGGCCATTTTCTTAATTAGTGATTGATGGGGGAGGGCCCAGCCCATTGTGAGGGTGGCATCTCTGGGCTGGTGGTCCTGGGTTCTATAAGAAAGCAGGCTGAGCAAGTCATGATAAACAAGCCAGTAAGCAGCACCCCTCCATGGCCTCTGCATCAGCTCCTGCCTCCAGGTTCTTGCCCTGTTTGAGTTCCTGTCCTGACTTCCTTCAGTGATGGATTATGGATGTGGAAGTGTAAGCCAAATAAATTCTTTCTGCCCCAACTTGCTTTTGGTCATGGTGTTTAATCACAGCAATAGAAACCCTAACTAGGACAGGGGAAGAGGGCGACTGTGATTAGTCAAGCCTGGGTCACATGCCCATCTATTGAGCAGGAACCCACTGACAAAGATGGGCTTGTCCGTTTGCTTATGTTTTAATCTAAAGTTAAACTTAGCTTGGAGTTAAATATTTTATCTGGTGCACACACACAAATAAATATAAAAAGAATAAAATAAAAATACAGAAAAACTAAAACTCTATTTCCAGTAGAAATAAAATGTAAGCTAAATATGTAATTTAAACTGTAATAGTGGCTGCACTTTACAATGTAAAAGAACAGCTGGAGGAGATTTTAATGGAGTCTTTTACTTAACCTAAGTATATAAAATACATTCATTTTAACATGTTGGCAATATGAAACTTATTGAGATAGTTTACACTATTTTTATGCTTACAGAAAAATCTCAATTTAGATGCTAATTTTAAAAAACTTGGAAAAGATTTAGTTAGTGTGTGTGTGTGTGTGTGTGTGTGTGTGTGTGTGTGTGTGTGTGTGCAGGCAGACCTGCATGTGTATGTGGGTCCGAGGTCAAGTGTTCGGGAGTCAGTTCCCTTCTTCCATCGTGTTTGAGTCAGGGTCTCTCTTGTTTTGGCTGCCTCCCACCTCACTGTAGGAGCACTTGACTGCAGGTGGAATCCTGGAACTTGAACTCAGCAAGCACATTTACTCCCTGGACCGTCTCCCCAGCTCCTAAACACCAACTTTTATTTGCAAATGCTTGATCTCTATTTAAAATCATAAAATTTTACAGGAGGAAAAAATATATGGATAAACACATGCTATTCCAAAATTATGATTTTCTGATTACTAATTCAGTATCAGTTTTTAAAATTTAGATGTAAGTTAATGAAATTTAAAACCCAGTTTCTCAGTCACATCAGCCCTATTTGGCTACCACGTTTAGTCAATGGTTACCATGTTAAGTGACACAGCACATGCCACCACTACATTTAAGCCTGTTAGTAGACCAAGAACTGCCTTACAGATCCATGTTACAGAAAAGATAGTCCAGAATCACAAATTAAGGCATCAAGAGTACACAAATAAGGAATAGATTATTCAAACAAATGATGGGGTTGAACAAAATGGTTAAGAATCTGGAACACAGCAGGACGGTTATACATGATTCTTAAAAAATACTTTCACTTGTTAATTATTTCCGTGTGTATAACTGTCTGAGATCGTGTGGAGGCTAGAAGACAGTGTCAGATCCCCTGGACCTGGGATTGCAGGCAGTGGTGAGCTGCCATGTGGATGCTGCAAGAGTGTCTGAGCCGTCTCTGTAGCCCCTCAGTTTGATTCCTACATTGCATTATAGATTAAAAGAAAATTGAAGAGGAGATTATGAATCAAAAGTAAGATATAAACACCTAACAATGACTGTTGAAGGAAATATGGGGGAAATATTTAAACTGTTCGTGAGATGAGGAAGCACCTATAATATGTTAATCCATGGGGGGAAATCCAAAGAAAAACAATACATACAGTTTTCAGTAGGCAATATATAAAATGTAAATTTCAAAGTATTAAAAATCAAGAACAAAAAGAATGGTAAACTAGCAAAATATGTTTCAGAATGTTATAGGCAAGATGATTAACATGGCATTGTTATAATTTATTAAGAAAAGCATAAGCATGCTAACGGAATTGACGGAAGAAATGAGTAGAAAATTCAGGAAGAAAATACAAATAATAAACAGATGAGCAATTTCAATATCTCTGATGTTTATTCAAGGACAAATAGCTGTATAGAAAACCATTTTCCATGTCAAATTAGCAAACATTTAAAAAATAATACTCAATGTTACCAAAGAAATAGGCACATATTGAATATCCTATTAAAAGTAATAGATTCTGGGGTGTGGGGTAGGTTAACCAAACCTGTATTTTAAAAATGTATTTAAAAAAAAATTCAAGCCGGGCAGTGTTGGCACATGCCTTTAATCCCAGGACTCGGGAAGTAGAGGCAGGCAGGCAGATCTCTGTGAGTTCAAGGCCAGCCTGGTCTATAGAGTGAGTTCTAGGACAGGCAGAGCTGTTTCACAGATAAACTCTGTCTCAAAAAAAAAAAAAAAAAGCAAAAAACAAAAACCTTATGGTAAGGTTCAACTTTTTTTTTTGTTATCTATCTATCATCTATCTATTTGAGTTCTGGAGATGTTTTATTTAGAAAAAGACCTATGATTTTAAGATTTTAATTTTTTTAAATAGCACCCTAACCTATGTTCATAAGGTAGTCCTGAATATTAAAAGTATTTCCACATGGACTACAAAATAAATATACAATAACTGGGAAAAATTAGTTGTCCACTGATTGGTTTTGTATTTCCCTCTTTATCTTCTGCTGTATGTCTTGATGCCTTTTGTAAACCCTTCTCTTTCCTGATTTCAGATCTGCTCCTGGCTCTGGTGTTACCCACTGTATTCCTACTGGCTTTTCCTCTGCCAGTCAAACGGTGGCAGCGTCTTCAGTGGGTTCATGAGGAGCAGTAGTCTTTGGCTCTTTCTTCCTTAGCTTACGAACATTTTTTTTTTCCAAGACAGGGTCTCTCCATGCAATCCTGGCTGTCCTCGAACTTTATATTTACACCAGGCTGGCCTCCAACTTACAGAGACCTGCGTGCCTCTGTCTCCCCAGTGCTGGGATTAAAGGTGGGAACCATCTCGGCCAGCCTAGTTTATGAACACCTTAGACCTACAGTTTTTCTCGGCACTTTGCAGCTGTGATGGGCCTTATGGCATGTCTGGATACTGATAATAAGGTTTCTCTTATGAAGTTGGCCAGTCTTCCCTGAAAAATCTTTGTGAAATTTATGACAGAATGGGGTCTTGTTTCCACAGGAACCACACCTTCTATAATCTGGAAGCTCTAAAACCATATTCTGTAATCCAAAATGGTGAAAGTAAACATGATTCCGTGGTTCCTAAGGATCTGAATTGAGATCCTTTCAACAAAGCACAATGTGGCAATTCATCAAAAGCAGGGTTAAAGGACAAATGGGGGCAAAGGCTTCTCAAACAGTTTCCAGTCATCTTCAGTTCGGCCAGGGTATGAATATTAATGTTTCACAATAAGAATTTTTTGGTAGGTAGCCCATGAGGTGAATTTGAAAGCCACATATAGAGATCCTGTTTTATTTAGTTTCAAAATAGATGCATTTATTTCAGTTTTTGTTTTCATTTCACAAACTTTGTGAATCATAAGTACTTTATCTCAGTATCTGCTTTAGAATGAGGCATCAACATTCTCAAGTCTTGCACTGCGTGTCTTGATCTGTTTTTTATTCCTCGGAAGAGAAGATGAGAATCCCTTTTTGACTTTCCCATCCACCATTGCAAACAGGACCTGGGATGCAGTCTGTCTCCTTCCTCAATCGCTTCTGCCACAGCAGTCTGCTTAGCTGGCTGCTCAGCGTCTTTCTGGCTTCTCTGCCTGAACGTCTGTGCCCCGTGCCACTTTTTGGTCGCCACCAAAGACTGACTGTAGAGTCCATCCTGCATGCTTCCCCGTGAAGGTCTGAGCTAGTAATAAAACTCTCAGTGTCAGGCCTGGGATATCTCCCTATGTGCTGTTGGTGAGAGTGGGCCCAGAAGCACCCAAGGAGTCATCAATAGTTACAGTGCCAGCCTGTCAGGCAAATTGTGCTCACTGGTGCAGTAGTGGAATAAACGTCATGTGGGACCAACCAATCCCTTTCTGATTGAAGTTGAGGCCTGCGCTATAGGAGGGAATCCATGTCTGATATGTATCCTGGGAAAACAACAACAACAACAACAACAACAACAACAATAAAACCCGTGGTTCAGGAAGTCAGAGGCCCTGGGCACATTAAGTGTGTGTGTGTGTGTGTGTGTGTGTGTGTGTATGTGTATTTGTGTGTGTGTGTGTGTGTGTGTGTGTGTGTGTGTGTGTGTATGTGTGTTTATTGGTGGGGGGGACCCTACTCCTTTTGTACTGCTAAATGGATATGTTATCAAGTCACCTTATAAATATCTTATAAATATTTGTGTTTATACCCATAACTTAGTGCTGCTTTCTTCTCCTTCTTCTTGTTAATCAAGTGTCTTTTAATATAATATTCTCTATAGATTTTTAACAAACCAAGTATATCCACATACTTTTCTTACTAAGATGAAAATTTATAGGGGACATAAGAAAGGAAATGGGAGAAGCCAGGCATGGTGGCACACGCTTTTAACCCCAGCACTCAGGAGGCAGACGCAGGAGGATCTCTGTGAGGTTGAGGCCAGCCTGGTCTACAGAGTGAATTCCAGGATAGTCAGAGCTACACAGAGAAACACTGTCTCTAAAAACAAACAAACAAAAAAGGAAAGAATACAGGAGAAACTGGGTACCGTGGGTAACATAAACCTTACACGTGCACCTGACAGTTTCCTGGGTGGTCACCATTCAGTTACACAGTGATTCACATCTACAGCATTGGAGACACAAGAAACAGAAACCTAGAAGATGCCTCTCTGAACGCAGATGTTCAGAGGGAGCGGGAACACAGCAGCACGTTTCCAATTCCGCCAACCCTGCATTAAAGCTGTAGTGCTGCTTTCATCTGTGGCCGGAGGGACTTCTTCTGCAGAACCGTAACTGGTCAAAGTGCTGAGACGAAGTGACTGCTGTGCACTCAGACCTAAGTGAGCATGTCTCAACCCTTACAAGGCTCAGAAAACATGGAACAGGAGGCAGAAAGAAGACAGACCTGGAGGGTGGGAGGAGTGCCGTGAAAGACTTCTGTACGTAACACAGCCCCCGTACTAGGAACTCCCAGCACTCATGGTTATCTGAAAAAATGGGAAAGGGAGAACACGGGGTAGGAAGAGGACATGTTGGTGGGTGTCCAAGGGGAGTGGGGGAGGGGAATTGGTGGTGGGTGTGTTGACGATACTCTGTATACATGTATGAAATTGTCCAAGAATAAATCAAATGTATTTTAAAATAAATAAAAGCAGTGGATGTTAGTGTGCCAGTTAAAGTTTCTATTGTTGTGATACCCATCATGACCAAAAGCAACTTAAAGAGGAATGGGTTTATTTCACCTTATAACTCTAAGGTCACACTCCATCACTGGGAGAAGTCAGGGCAGGAAGTCAAGAGAGGAACCTGGAGGCAGGAAGGAAAGCAGAGGCCACGGAGGAGAGCTGCTCGCTGGTTTGTTCCTCCCGGCTTGCTCAGTTTGTTTTCTTATATACCCCAGGACCACCTACCTAAGAGTAACAACACCCACAATGCGCTGGGCCCTCCCCACCTCCCACATCAATCATCAATCAAGAAAACACACGTCATGTTTCAGATATCTTTATCTGTTAGACACCAATCCAAATAATGGATTTCCCTGTTGCTGGAGATGAAACTCTGGGCTTAAGGCATGTAAGGCCGGGAGTTGTGCCCCGAGCATTTTCAAGGTCTCCTCGTTTTTATGGTACAATGCTCGTCTAAATCCTACACAATGTTCTTAATGATCTCTGAAGTGGGACCCTGTGGTCACTTGCATTTTCCTTAGACACGACTTACCTCAAGCCTATCCTGCCCACCGGAGCCTGCATAAGGAAGGCAGGGACCAGGCTCATCTGGGTCACCACCAGAGCTCTGCCCCTGGTGTGTTGCCTGGTACACCCAGCGCTCAGTTATTATTACCTGAGTAACTGATAAAATGCCCATTTGTGCTTTAAAAACATTTTGTCATCTTTTCCACCCTTTTTGACATGATTTGATTTTTTATTGAGAAATTAGAAATAGAGCCTTCAGACTCCCTGAAGATTAAACACTAAAATTCCCCCAACAATTCTTTTGTCCTTAGGGACCACGTGACTTCAAAGGACACTTATAATACCTGATAATGCTCCAGGAAGTTAGCCAAGAACTTTACCATCCCTGGGAGTTTTCTCCTGGTGTGTTTAAGAGCATCCGCGTTCGCTCTGAGCCAGGGATGCGCTGGCTCACGTTGATATCCTTGTCTTTTCCTACCTCCCCTTAAGAAACGCTGCAGCTTCTTTTCAGGGTCACGTACGATTCCAGCTGCCTTGGAGGTGTGCAGAAGACAGCCCTCCACGCTTCCCCCGGCTCACCTGGCTCTAATCAGAGACAATCCGCAGAACACAGTACAGTTTCCCAGCAGGATAAACGCTGGTTTCTATAAGGTAATATTTCTCTCTTGAGAAAGAGTCGTCTGTAACTCTGGTACTGTCAAATTTCCAGGTCATCTTGGCTTGCTGGGAAAAAGAATCCTTATGAGGAGAGCTTGCTCCCTGGAGAGAGAGGAGGCAACAATTGCCCTCTGAACTGACCCTTACCTCAGAAAGATGGCAACAATGAGCCCCAGGGAGGCTCAGAACTGTGGGCAGAGGAGGTGTGGGTGAACACAGAAGGCAGATCGCTTAAGTGGGATGACTTGCGTGGACCTCTGGGAATCTCTTGCAAGCAGACCAATGCAGTCGTTGTCGGCCAGGCCCGGATCATTTTCATGTTGAAGTTTCTCTAAGGATTAATAGGGATGTGCATGGACTCCTCAGATGGAAACAGAATCCTTTAATGACATTTTCAAGGGTAAAGGAGAGAGATCTGATCGCTCTGCAGAAGAACAGAGAGAAATCACAACTACTCTCCATTCGTATCAACAAAGGTCTTTTATGTCCCACATGTAATAGCTGCAGCCTGTCTCTACAGCCGTGGTTCTCAACCTCCCCAATGCTGCCACTCTTTAATACAGTTCCTCATGCTGTGGTGACCCCGAACCATTATTAAAATTATTTTTCGATGCTACTTTATAACTGCAACTTTGCTACGTGATGAATGGTAATGTAAATACCTGGTATGCAACCCCTGTGAAAAGGTCATTTGACTCCCCAAGGAGTCAAGACCCACAGGTTGAGAACCACTGGGATAGAGGGAAGACTGTGTAGTGGTCAGCCATTGCCTCTGCCTTACCCTCTCCCCATCGAAACCCTCTGCTTGGCCTGTTTCTTCTTCACCTGGGAAATGGAGGAGGGGTTGTGTTGCCAAAAGGCCCTCTTTTTCTTGTTTACAAGTTCCAGTCCCTAAAGTACATATATGCTCATCATAGCACTTCTAACTTTACCCTACCTCAGAGAACATGCCAAGGAAACATTTTTGTGACCTTTGAAGCTTGCCTCAGGAGACAGAACAGTCACGGGATGGAGAATTGCATCCTGATGCCCGATTCGGGTCAAGCTTTATGCCATCAGTATTTGGTCATATTTACTAAATGTCTTACTTGCCCTATTATCTGTTTTTTCACATGTCTGCCATTTTTGAGTTTTAATTGCTTTTATTTACCAAATGTCTTATTCATTATATTATCTAGGTTTTCAGATGTGTTCTTCTTTGCACCAGAAAAGAGAGTCTGGTCTACCAACATCACTGCACGGGTTGAGCTCAGAGGTACCGCAGCAGTGATCCGTCACCATCAACGCTCTGAAAGAACACTGTCATCATTTACTTGACAAGAATTTAACTTCTCGTTCTATTGAATGACTTCAGTTATTCAACAACCCTCAAGGCTGTATCTGTGTCCTTTCCCATTGTGTTCTAAAAACAAACAAGCAAAGAAACAAACCCTTGGAACAGTCTGAGATTTAGAGAACTTGTGTTAGTGCCTGGATTAACAGCAACAACCCACAGACATGAATAAAACAGGCTGATAATTCCACAGGAGGAAGGATTAACAATGGGAGGCATTTCCCAAACTGTGTCAACAGTACATGGAAAGAACGTAACATGCTGCGTAGTATTTGGGGGTGTTTATATTTTATGTATTATCTTATTTTCCTGCAATTGCTAGGCTTTTCTGTTCTCTTCTAACAAAGTCTAGGCAGCTTTACTTGTGGCCAAGCACAGAACTAACTGTAAAATAACCACAAATCAGGAGACAACTCATGCTCAGAAAGAACATAGCCACGAGGAGAAGGCCCACAACAGCTGATGATATGCAGAATTATTTTCTGCCCCAAACAGTGTTTAGAGGAGAAAGTATTCTGCTTTCTCTGAAGATTTCGTTTTTCTGTGGGTAATCCTTTTCTTGGCCAACTGCATTACCATCTGAATTCTAGTCATCAGCATTCATAAGCTGCATCCACTGTCTCAGTCAGTACAGGCTGCTGTAACCAAAATGTGTAGGCTTAAAAAGAAACACATTCATTTCTCATAGTTTTGGAGGCAGGAAGTCGATGTTCAGGATGCTAATATTAAGGGGTTCTGGAGAGGACATGTGTGATAGCTTAAATTGTCACATTGATAATCTAGAACAGAGTCTCACTGAGAGACTGCCCAGGTCAGACTTGCCTGTGGGAGTGTCTATGGGAGATTGTCTTGACTATATTAGTTGATGCAAAAGTGGACGGCACCATCCCCTAGGTTTGGTTCCTGTATAAACGGTAGGTGAGATGAACAACATCACATACGTATTAACTGATGATGCTTCGCTCTTGGCTATGGATGTATTTTGACTGATGCTTCAAGTTCTTGGCACTGTAACTTCCCTGAGATGAATGACTACACCCTGGCATTGCGAGCTAAAAGAAGCCCGTTTTCTCCTAAGTTGCTTTTGTCAGGGTATTTTATCACAGCAACAAGAAATGAAACTAAGACACTATGTCATTGTGGTGGTCTGAAAGAAGATGGCCCCCAAAGGGAGTGGCACTATTAGGAGGTGTGGCCTTGTTGGAGGAAGTGTGTCACTGT
This sequence comes from Peromyscus eremicus, assembly GCF_949786415.1. Classification (NCBI taxonomy): domain Eukaryota; kingdom Metazoa; phylum Chordata; class Mammalia; order Rodentia; family Cricetidae; genus Peromyscus; species Peromyscus eremicus. Next base: position 72,200,733 of record NC_081425.1, on the reverse strand, counting down.
GGGGGTGGGTTTTGAGGTCTCTTTTCTCAAGCTTCACTCAGTGTGACAGTCAGTCGACTTCCTGCTGTCTTCCGGTCAAGATATAGCCAGCACCGTGTCTGCCTGCATGCTGCCATGCTTCCCATCATGATGATAATGGACTGAAACTGTAAGCCACCACCTCAATTAAATGTTTACTTAGGAAGAATTGTCGTGGTCATGGTGTCTCTTCACAGCAATAAAAACCTTAAATAAGACAGTCATCATCACCACCTGCCTTCCTTGGTGCACACACACTGGGTGAGAGGACTCTGGTGCCTTCTTCTTTATATAAGGCATTTGTCTTGTCATAAGGAACTCATCCTAATGATCTCATCTAACCCTAATCATCTCTGAAAGACCTACTCCCAAATGCCATCACGTTTGGGACATATGAATTTGTGTATTTGAACAGCATATGCAATTAACTCCTACAGATCCTTATAGGCTTGTTGGGAACCTGCATGACGTCTCAACCACAAGGCATATCTGAGTGTAGGTTTACATCACAGAGACTTTCAGATTTCTCTGTCTCACAGCTAGTTAAGACCTGATGACCCTTGTACCATAGTTATTAAGACATGACTTCATCAGACAATTTTACTAGGTGACATTTCTATCAAGTAGATCAGAAATTATTCCAAGGGTTTTATTTATTTGCTTGTTTGTTTATTTTTCTCTTTAAGACTTTGAATTACCCAGGAGGCCCCACAAAAATCACAGTCTATGCTTTCACATGTTCACATTTATCTCATTTCAAAAATATTCTCTGAGGCTATGTCCAGTGGTTCAAAGGTAAGTAAAACATAGCTCCCATCCAATGGCTAACAACCTGAGAAGAAACCTGTAAATAGGGAGCCAACTGTACATACAACACAGTAAGAAGCATGAAAGTCAACAAGAATAACAGGCTCCAGAGGAACATGAATACAGAGGCTCCTCCCTGGAGGGGTATGTACCTGCAGAGTAGATCCATACTTCTAATGGTATAATCTTCACTGTCTGTTTGTTTTTTGTTTTGTTTTGTTTTTTGAGACAGGGTTTCTCTGTGTAGCTTTGGAGCCTGTCCTGGAACTCACTCTGTAGCCCAGGCTGGCTTCAAACTCACAGAGATCTGCCTGCCTCTGCCTCTCAAGTGCTGGGATCAAAGGTGTGCGCCACCATCACCCGGTTTAATCTCCACTGTCAACTTGACTGGACTTAGAGTCACCTGGGAGATTGGTAAGGCAGACTTCTGAATGTGTTGGGGAAGGTGTTTCGAGAGAGGAGTAATTGAAGAGGAAAGACCTTTCTGTGGGTTGGGAAGCCTACAAAAGAGGGGAAAATGGAAAGCCAGCCAGTCACAATGATGCAATTTTCTGCTCTGATATGCCTTCCTTGACAGGATGGATTGACACCTCTGAACCTATAAGCAAAATAAATCCTCCCAGTTTTGACTTTTTTGTTTTTGTTTTTTTTAAATCTTGTTTTGGTAGTGGTGGTGGTGGTTTTGTTTTTAACACCGAGTCTCAAATAGTCAACTGCTGATTCTCCTGCCTCCACCTTCCTAGCAAGGGAATCAATGGCATGTGCCACCATGCCCGGATTCACCGTGGTTCAGTTGTTTAGTCAGGCATTCTGGTCACAGCTATGAGAAAGGAACAATAGCAATGTTATTGGCCACTTCCCAATATTCAGTTTTCCCTCTGGGTAGGATGGTAGGGGACTGACCACTACCAGGTTTCCAAGAGTGAGTTCTCCAACTATAATGCACTGGCTACAAGCTGAGTACCTTTCCAAGGTACTCAGAAATAGATTTTGGCTATTATTTTTTATTGGCAGAGGAACAGGTTCAAACATCCTGAATTGGTCCAGACAGAGGGAAACTTAGGTTTCTGTTCTCATTTTCTCTCTACCATGAGTTCCTTAGTCCATTTCCCTGGCTCCCCCATTTTCCACGGACTGTTTGGTGTTTGAGGCCACAGCTCCATCTTTAATTTACTTCTCTTCTGTACCCACTCTTGTCTTCCTGGCCTTTCACCCAGTCTTGTAATTTTAGATACTTCACAAGTATTTATGGCCAATCTAGATTTTCCTCCAAAATACGGGTCATTTAGCTCTCTATTGCCCTGATGTTTACAACTTAGATGTCTAATAGATTTCTAAAACTCAGCGTGTGTAGAAGTCTGGATCTTTCTCACTCAGCCTGCTTCTAACAACAGCTTTTCCCTTTACATCTCACCACTGAGGCTGAAAACCCTGGAGTCCCCCTTGTTTCAATTTTGCATATTTGTTTGAGACAGTATTTTGCTACCTAGCTTCAGCTGGTCTAGACTCATTTTCTAGCCCAGGCTGGCCTTAAACTCATGACTTTCTTGTCTCTGCCTGCCAAGTACTAGGATTCTAAGTGTGTACAAGCATATCTGACTCCCAGGGACACTCTTAATGGTTCTGTCAACCCCTAAGCTCAAACTTTCTCCAGAACGCTGCCCCGTTTCATCACTTTCACTGTTTTCTAGCTGTCCCAGCCTTGTTCTCTTTCCAGGACTGTGGGGAAAACTTCCCACCTGGGCCCCGATGATGCCCACTCCCCCTACAGTCCACACTCAGCACACGAGCCAGAGAGAGTTCTGGATTCTCTTCAACTCAAAGCTCTGCTGATGGAAAGCCCTCCAAACGTGCGTGACTTGGCCCTGCACTACCTCCGGGTTTGATCTCCCTGTGCTGCACTGGCCTCCCTGCTCTGCAAGGCATACTAGAGCGCCTTTCCTTGCTGCCCCTGTGTTGGTTGTTGGCTCTGCCTTCCCAGACTCTCTCTGTTTCCTTCTCTTGTCTACTCCAGCCGTCCTTGCGTGTCACTTTCTAGTGAAGCCTCTGGCTAATGAGAACTCACCCTTCACATGTTACTAATCCTCCTCATATGTGCTATTTTTGTGTTCCTTTAAACTTTATCCTCAGCCAGTGGACTAAATAATTTCACATACACGATGTACCATCCCTCATTTGAGTGTGTGTTCCATAAAACAGTCTTTATTGGTTTTATTTTACTGTTTTATGCCAAGGGCCTAGAACAGTGCCTCACATACAGTAGTTATCAGTAAATATTTTGAATAAATCTCCTGGGTGTGGTAAGGTATGATATTAGAGACACAAGGTACATGGATACAGGGAGAATTAACCAGAACAAAGGATATATGAAAAATCCATGTAGCAACCTACTACCTTATAACTAAAAAGAAAAAATCAATCAATCAAACAAACTAACAAACAAATAAAAACAAAATAGAAATTGAAGGAGTTACTCTGAACAGCTAGGTCATGCTGCCCCCCAAAGCAGGAGTTATTAAATGAAGTTTCCACTCCTGGGTGTGGAATATCTCTGCAGGAATTCCTACTCCTAGGCATGGGATACCTCTGTAGGATCTGGACAGGGAGGTCTCAGAGGCCCCCAAACAACACAGGCACTTGTCAGTCCTTTTGGTGTTCAGCAGAATTAGAGACTAAGACCCGATGGCTGGAGACACTATACATCTCAGTTGTAAGATACAGAGGAAGCAAGCTGAGACTAAGCTGGAAACATCTTCCTTGCTAGGTGACTTTCAATGTTCCAGAAGGTGCTGGATAGGCTGCTGGAGGTGAGAAAGGACCAATGGTCTCACCTAGCTGTGTACACCACAAAAGAAACAAAACAAACAAACAAAACCTCTCAACCTGCCAGCCAAGATGTGCCTGCCAAAGCAGTAGTGGCGCAGCTGCTGTGGGGTAACCAACTGACTTCTTATTCAATTTAAGACCTGCTCCAAAAGAGGGAACTCATGCCACTTGACAATCCATATTTAGAGAGAAGCAGCCCAAGTGAGCAACCTATGACTGTTGTACAGCTAAGCTGACAGGGCCCCAAACTGCCTTCTAACTATCTCATGATTATACTCATAGACAAAGCTACTCTCAACCTTAATCAGAGAAGCTTCTCTACAGGGAACCCTGGAGAAGTTAGGATCCAAGATGTTGAGAATAAATGACCATGAAGGCCTCAGCCTTAAAAAAGACACTGATACCATCGCCTCTAAGGTTTAAGGAACATTGCAGAAAAGAGGGCAGGAAGTATGCAAGGGCCAGAAGACGTAGTAGCAGAATGCTACGCTCTGGATTGGATATGATCATTTTAATCAGGAACTCACAACGACTGCCGTTACTTGCACTGGGTCCATACGAGGCTGGCCCTGTCCACAATAATCAGTCATGGAAGAGGGAGGGGCTCATTGATTCTGGGAGAGGAGAAATCGTGGTCTTCAGACTGCTGAGCCCACCAGGTCCCAATGGATAGCTCCAAACCTATTGTTACACACACCTTGGTTAAACTCAGTGGATCACAGAACAAAACTAGACATGAACATGACAAACAGATTTGTGTGGGGGTGGGGGGTGGGGTGGGGGGTGGGGTGGGGTGGGGTAGATAACGATAATAGGGATATGAGAGAGGGTGGGAGATGAGGATAGTCAGTGTGTGTTATGTATATGTGTGAAATTGTCAAAGAAGAAATTTAATTAACAAAAAAAAAGGTAGGTTAGTCTGAGGGCAAATCCAATAGATGTAGTAAAGAATTGAGAGAATTGGATCCAAGGCACTGACAAAACCATGGCTGGAATCTACATCCTTGCTGGAACTATTTTAGTAGCTCCAATCCATTATTGGGTTTTACTTTTTATATTAGATTGGGATACAGAAGTTAAGGGCAGGTTCAGAAACGTCATGAGGAGGACCTTAAGGGGTGAAGAGGATCCATAGGGACCCACAGGCAAAACACTTAAAAGAATAATCGACCAGACATAGTGACACATGCTTGTTGTCCCAGCTACTCAGGACATTGAGGCAGGAATATCACAAGTTCAAGGCAGCAGGGACATCTTACAGAGACCCTGTTTCAAAATGAAAGGTAGAAAGAGGCGTGGGGCTGGGGCTCAGTGGTAGAGCACTTGTGTGTAGCATCAGGGAGGTCTCAGGCCCAGTCCCCGAGCGAGGGAGGTAAAGGCCTTGCTGCATTTTCTCATCACCTTTAATGAGGCTTTGACACCTAGCACTGTCCTCAAGCTGCTGTTCCTCGGGTCATCAGGAATCTCTTGTTCCACTTTATGGTGTTTGTTGTTCCAGTGGAATTCTTCTCAGTATTAGCCCCATTCTCCTGTCCTCTCATGCCTTCCGCCATACCACTTTCTTTTGTATGATCCACTTTCCTTCCGCAAATTGCTGCATTCATTCCTGATAGAAGAATGAATCTTTGCACAGAGACTGTTTTCAGAGTTGTGTCCATGGACCCCAGCCCCTCTTATAGGGCCCTCATTTGAGTGACTCCCATCAACGTGGATGATGCTTCCTTGTCTTCCAGTCTTCCAGCTCTGACCACACCACCTGCCAACTCCATGCGGCTCCTCTTGGAACTCCTGCGGAAGTCTAAGATGAACAGAATCCGTTCATTCCAGAATAAATTTCCACTTATCTCATTCTCCCGTGTAATTCCTCTTCTCGTCTTTTCCTTCAGTTTCAGCTAGTTCCCATCCATATTTTTTCCTTAGAAAAAAGCAGTTGATGCCTACCTGGCTTCCCAACTTCAGCCACCACCCTTGGACTTTCCCTGTCCCCGGCTGCTCCTCTGACCCTTTCACTAACAACCCTAGGCTTGCCAGCACCTCCTCCAGAGGTCCTTTTGAACATATATATGGGGCTATCATTTTGGGTCATCACAAAGACTGTGGGACAGTATGAGTCCATGGAAGTGAGGTGCTCTGTGATGTCTGTGGCTCCACACAGCCCATCAGCTGTCAGATGTCTTGTAGACACTGATGGAGCACTACCAAGTACTGCCCATTGTTTGTTTGTTCTGTTTTTGTTTTGTTTTGTTTTTTAGGTTCTTGGGCTGGAGAGAGGGCTTTGCAGTGAAGAGGACTTACTGCTCTCCCAGAGGACCTGAGTTTGGTTCCCAGCGCCCATGTCACATGGCTCACAATCACCTGTGACTCCAGCTCCAGGGGATCCCAAGCCTTCTTCTGGTCTCTGTAAGCGCCCACATTCTATTCACATGCACATACCTACATAGAGACACATACACATAATTAAAAATAAAGGAAATCTTTGACATTTTTATTTCTTATAAATAGGGCCTTAAGTTGATTTTTAAAGTTATTAGGATAGGTGAACTATGATATGTATGAATTTCATTTCAGCACAATAAAAAAAAAATGACCCAAACTATTGCTTACAGAAAGGCAGCATTTCTCGGATACAGTGTGGCAACACTAGTTGTCTTAGTTAGGGTTTCTATTGCTATGATGAAACACCATGTCCAAAAGCAAGTTGAGGAAGAAAGGATTTATTTTGCTTACATTTCCACATCACCGTTTCATCATGAAAGATGTCAGGGCAGGAACTCAAACAAGGCAGGAACCTGGAGGCCGGAGCTGATGCAGAGGCCGTGGAGGAACAATTCTCACTGGGCTGCTCCCCATGGCTGGCTCAGCTTGTTTGCTTTTTGTATAGAACCCAGGACCACCAACCCAGGGATGACACTGCCCACAGTGAGCTGAGCCCTCCTACATGAATCACTTATTAAGAAAATACAAGCTTGCCTACGGCCTAGTCTTATGGGGCATTTTCTCAATTGGGGGTCCCTCCTCAGATGACTCTAGCTGCTGTGAAACTGACATAAAATTGGAGAGCACACTAATCGACACTCTACTGTAGATAGCGAGGACACACCCACACCTCTACCTCACTCTCAAATACACTGTGGAAGCACTACACACAGTATGGAAACACCCACACCTCTACCACACTCTCAAATACACTGTGGAAGCACTACACACAGTGTGGAATCACCCACTTACACCATATTCCACAAATATACCATGGAAAATGAACCACACTGCACTTTTCAGATAGGCTGTAGAAATGCTTATTGAAAGGGGAGGTTGCCAGTGGGTACCTCATGTACTGGTGTGATCCATATGCATGGTTCCTTTCACCTATGGTTGTCAGTTAAGTTCAAATTTCAGATTGTCTTAGTCAAGGTTCTATTGCTGTGAGTAGACACTACAACCACAGCAACTCTTATAAATGAAAACATTTAATTGGGGCTTACAGGTCAGAGGTTTAGTCCCTTATTGTCGTGATGGGACATGGTGGCATGCAGGCAGATGTGGTGTTGGAGGAGGAGCTGAGAGTTCTACATCTGGGTCAACAGGCAGCAGGAAGAGAGAGAGCCACTGGGCCTGGCTTGAGCATCTGAAGCCTCAAAGTCTGCCCCTAGTGACACATTGCCTTCGACAAGGTCACACCTACCCCAACAAGGCTATACTTCCTAATGGTGCCACTCTCTACGAGCCTATGGGGACCATTTTCATTCAAATCACCACACAGATGAACAACAAATCATGTTTTAATGTGTGCCTCGTATAATGGTTGAGATACACTATATGCTAAATAGTTGAGACAGACCCACTCTTTACCTGAAATTCAAATTTTACAAGGTGTCATGCCCACCTGCTGATCTGGAAATCCCAAGGTGGTTGTTATTTTTCTTAACTTTTCTTGCTATACTTCTGCCAAAATTTAAAATCAATTGACGTTTGTATTAAAATTCTCTATTTCTTAGAAAAAGCCAAAGGTCTAGACTTGGCCTGTACTCAGCTTGAGGGAGGGGGGCTACTCTAGTTACACGGGGTCCATTCACCACAGGTTACCCCCAACTCCCACTCCAATCCCTATCCCATTCTGTGGTTCACAAAAGTATTGAGCTTTCCTCTGTTTCACCAGGGACCCGCTTACACTCAGAGAGAGACTTGAGTGCAGAAGACACAGGAGCACTGGTGAAAAAGAAACTCCATGTTTTTTCTCTCTTGTCCTTGAGCTGTTTTTCCTCCCATGGTGATTAACTTGGAACGACAGAGAGAAGAGAAAAGGACCAGAGGAGGCAGCGAAACATACATACATACGCCAGTATGCACGCCAGTCAGACACATGGGAGGCACGGGGTTTGGCTTTGTGGGACCTTTGTTCGTTTTTTCACCAAGAAAACGGTTTCCTTATCCAGAACGGTTAGGGCCAGGCAGAGTCCTGGACCGCCTGAGAACTTTAAATAATGTGCTCACATCGCTGACTGCGGCACTTCTGCAAAGTGTTAAAAAGCAACAAACCCCAACCAAGAAAAACGGAGCTGTTTGCAGCTGACCCCATCTGTATACAAGGCTGCTTCCAGAAGGGAAGCAAAGTGGGGCTGGGGTGGGAGTGGGGGTAGTCAAGGCCTAAAATGGAGGCAATAGTTATGCCTCCTCAGCACAAATTGCTGGTGCTGGATGCTAATTACCCACAATTCTTTCTACTTCCCCCTACCTTAAATCGGCATCCCGTATAACGGTAGGACTTCTGGTGTGCACTGTCGTGGGTGTGGACCCCACTAGGGGTTTCTGCTCAAGACTCTGGGTCCCTAGACTATCATCCCCTCCCACTCCAGTGTTACTTCATAGTCCTGGCTGGCCCGGTGCTCACTATGTAGACCAGGCTTGTCTCAAACTCACAGAGACCCTCCTGCTTCTGCTTCCCAAGTGCTGGAATTAAAGGCGTGGGCCACCACATGTCCCCCACCCCCAGATCTTTTTAAGGTAAGACACCTGTTCTCAACCTGTCCTGCCCCAGAGGTCTCTGAGGATGGCAGAGAGGCTGTTACTCTCCAGCCTGCTCCCGGGAATTTTGCAAGGTGGAGAAGCCAGTGGGCTGTCTCTCACAATGACGGGCACAATGGACCCGTGTGCTCACCCTCTCTTATCATAAAGGTGCGTGAGCACTGTGTGAAGTAATGAGTCTTCCTAAGTGTTCAAGGCGCCAGAGGTCTCAAGAAGAAATGTAGGAGCTGCAGAAATGCTGAAGGCCCTGGGGCTTGTGTCTCACGACTTCTCTGCCAACTCAGGATAGCCGGGTGTTATTTAGTAATGAAGACAGGAAAACGAATCTGAAAAGCACCAGCTAATTCAGATGCAACATTTCATGCGAAAGGAAACAGGGCCAGAAAGAGTACATAGGTGGAACGAGGCAGTCAGCAGCAGAATTAGGATCAGAACCTGGGTCTTGCTAACTCCTAGTCCAAGGCTTCCTGCTGAATGTCTAGTTTCAGGAGGCCCTCACAGTCCCGTTGGGGAAACGGTTATGCTGGGAGATGCTCACTGGTTCAGACCACAGCAGGACCAGGTTGTTAGCTGGCGCCATTGCCAATCAGCAGGGTCCTCCCCTAACTGGTTCCAACCCACCAGCTGGGTCAGGAATGCAACTTTGACCCATGATCCTGAGTCCAGGGATGCCTGGAAAGCTCAGAGCTTCTGGGTCCGCTGGTGAGGCAGGTGCCCTAGAGCCCTTGGTATTTTTCCTGCACTGTGTAGCTCACCACATGACCAGGGCAGAGTTCACCTTGGAAATTCCATGTCTGAGCTTTACTTTATTAATGGAACTGAAAGGAATGTTGTGTTTTCTACAGAGGGCAGGGAGGATCTGTGTTCCCTGATGGACTGGTTACAGGAAATAATGAACTGAAATCATCCTTGAGCCTGTCTGTGCTAGACAGAGGCTTTGCAATGTCCTTCTGGAGGAAGAGTTATAATGTAATCTGTTCTTTGCGACTCAAACCCCCACCAAGCTTAAGCTTATCTCTACACATGAGTATCCAAGAGCTAAAATGAGTACTGGCCCAGTGTCACATTAGTGCATATTCTGCCCCAGCCCTGATTGCAAGAGTGCCCTAATTACTCAAAAGCTACTCCCTAGGTGGCATTTGGCTGACGGATCTTGTCACCCATAAAGACTCTTCTCTTTCTTGTCAATTATTTCATGTGGATGACATAAACTCACTGAGAGAAAACGTCCTCTGAAACTTACTGAGAGAAACAGTACAAGGTTTCTCCCTGTAGGATAGGTCTCCTCCCTTTGCTTAAATTGCCTGGGCATTGGGTGGGATGGAGTCCCCATGAAGTTTCTGGTTGCCATGGAAATGATGGTCCTGCTTTATGTGGAGACTAACCTGGAACAAGTCTCTCTGATCTATCTAACAAAAAGAGAGATGAAGTCTCTCTCTGATCCCCCCTTTTCCTCCCCTTTCTCCTCCCCTCTCTCCCTTCTCTGCCCCTCCATATTCCCTTGTACACCCACAGATGTGTATATAAAATAATTTGTGGGCACCATAGGTGATGATCACCAAATATTTCCAGCACTCACCATCACGACCCTTTGTAGGTAAGTAAGGTCATATGTCTCCTTTTGGCCAATGAGTTTGCTGGGAAGTCCTATGGATCACCTCAGAGTTGAGCTTTCACTTGCCTTCATGAAACCCTTAGAGCTCTTTTCCCCTCTGTATGTGACCTGCAAAGTCCAAGAAAATAACCGCATTATCACCTGGGTTCCTGAGTGACCACCTCGAGCTGACCGCCGCTCACCCCAGGAACCTACAGTGGGCAAAAGCCTCAGCAGGAGTGATTGGGCTGCTGCAAGTCCATGGGGACAGGGCTGTCTGTTAATGCAGCAGAGCAGCCTCCAGCTAAGACACAGTTAGAGGGCCGGATGTTGCATGTGCCTTTTCTTCCCCCACGTAAACCAAGGTGTGTACTGTTGTCATGCCCATCTTTTGGTTGAAAAAAACCCAGTAGAGAAAAATGAATTAACTTGTCAAAGAGGCACTGTGGACGGCTGGCAGTGTTGCCTCTCCCACCTCCCACCCTGGAAACCCTGGCCTCAATCAGCATGTACCCCTGTTCCCCTGGCTCGGGTGCTCTGTGAGGCCAGAGGAAAGTCACACTCGCCATGAAGGCCTGTAAGCTTGTGTTTACCTCATCTTGTCACTTCAAGAGTGGGACCTTCTTCTCATCCTCAAAGTCACTGTCATTCAGAAGGAAGATTTAGTGGGGTTTGCGTCTTTGTTTTTAAAGCTTTATTTTGAAGTATGTGTGTGTGTATGTGTGTCTGTCCGTGGGTGGGTTTATACCTCTGAGTGCAGGTGCCTTTACAGGTCAGATGCATCAGAGTCCCTGGAGTTGGCATTACAAATGGCTGTGAGCCACCTGACATGGACGCTGGGAACCAAACTTGGATCCTCTGGGATAGCAGTGTGAGCTCTTAACTGCTGAGCCATCTCTCCAGCCCCGGGAACTTTGGTTGATGACAAGTCATTATAATTTGATGGTTGACATCCCATCACTTTCTAGAAAACTATGATCTGGCAAATATATACCCTTCTCACAGCAAGCAGCCCTCAGCTAAGAAAGTTAGTTTTATTAACCAAAAAAAAAATTCATTCTTCGAATTGATGGCTCTGTGAATGACCTTTGGCCTGCTGTAATATAGCAATGTGTCTACCGCAGTAAAAATGCCAGAGTAAGACAGGACCCACAAAAGGCAATAACGGAGCAACATTCCAAAGACAAATGCACTTGAGACACTTATGACAGCCCTGGGGAGGGGGGGCAGCAATCACTTATAAGAAGTGGCAGGGTTTTGGCAGCCTCCATTACTTTAACTGACAGGAAGAAATGAAGCTAGTGTAAATGACTTTTTTAAAGGAGCAAGCCACGAGTGTTTCCGAACAGAAATCAAAGTCAGTTTGGGACTTGGATTGACAGCTGCCAGGTGCCCCCTCCTCTCTGAGTGCACTGAGGTAGGCGTTTCTCTGGGACAGACATGAAAACCTTCCTAGCGCTACTAATTTCTCTTTGGTTATTTGATTTAATCTGGGTTTTATTCTGCTGTTAATCCCCTCAGACTCACTCTGCCCCTCAGATGGTCTCTTTGAGGCATATCCTCATCTGGGTCTGTTTGTGGCTAAAGGCAAATCCTCCATAAATTTAGTCAGGAACAGAGGGGGTTGTCTATTCAAATAGCCATTGTTTGTAATGCCATGTTTCCTAAAGACATTGTGAGATATTATGATTTTTTTCTTACTTTTATTTATGTGGGGGTGCACGTATGCTTTCCATGGTGTGCGTGTGTAGGTCAGAGAACAATTGTTTTCTCCTTTCAGCATGTGAGTCCTGGGGATTGAACTCAGGTCTTCAGATTTTGTGGCAAGTACCTTTACTTGCAAAGCCACCTTGACAACCTAAGGTATGATTTTTGGATTTCTACAATTGCACCCCTAAATATGAGCATGACTTACACTAAAAACAAAATGCTCTGTTTTTGTTGTTGTTGCTATTGCTCCCCAATTTCACGTAAGCCTCTTAAGCTATATTCTTATTTTCTCCTATATAAAAAAGTCTTAAAAAATTAAAGGAATCTGCCCCTTACCTTTTTCTCAGACAACTTATTTATCTATTAAAATGGGTCAGACAGAAATGCCTCCTGCTGGTGAATAGCCACATCGAGCATAACACCTCTGGGATTGGGATACACAGTGTCTACTTCACGGATTGGTCAAAGACCAGAGTGTTGGGTTTCTTGCCTAAGAGCGGCTCACACATCCAGGGGCTTTTCAAGTCTCGAAGTGGCTTAATGTCCAAAACTGCCTCCTTGAGATGAAAGTTCAAATCCCATTTGGGTCAAAGTTGAAAGAAGTCTGCCACTTCAGCGGGCAGATGAGGGTTTGGAAGGTTTTGGCTGAGGCCTGGTGTATGGCTGAGGTGAGCTGGGAAGGTAAGGACGAGCCCAGTCCACTTTCAGTTATCTGCCTCTAACTTCCTTAAGACTCGAGGTTCACTAAATTCCTTTCTTATGAAGGGGAAAAATTCAGTCATCAAAAAGCAAATCTTACCTTTGTTCTGGTGAGGGAAGTCTGCCTCCTGTTTCTGTGGACGGTGTTCCGCAGCATGGAATTCCCGAGTCACAGGTGTTTATGAAACTGTGCTCAATTCAGCTTTTCCTCCCGCCGCATCCCAAGGCTCCAGTGTCTCCTCGTCAGGGAGAGATTGAGTTGGCGGGTGTTTCTCTTGGAAGACCCCTAAGAGAAGACGGCAGATCTGAGGACCATCTTTGCACAGATTCGATTTGGAACGGAAACATCCCACGCATACATGCTGCATGCAGAGAGGCTGCTGCCATGTAGAAGCGGCTTAACAGCATGCAAACTTCACTTTTTTACAACTCATTTTAATGGGATTGGATTCACTGGTACAGATTTCACTAAGCCTGCCTTGAGAGAGGGAGAGAGAGAGAGAAAGAGAGGGAGGGAGAGAGAGAGGGAGAGAGAGAGAGAGAGAGAGAGAGAGAGAGAGAGAGAGAGAGAGAGAGAGAGAGAGAGATTCATTCATTCACATTTTCTCCAGACTTCTGCTTCCCTCCCCAAACTCATCAATATTACCACTTAGCATTTCAGTGTTAATTGTAAAGGCAAGGGAAGGATTTTCTTATATAAGCTGTAAGACAATAGTGTCTTTGGATACAGTGCTTCAAAGAAGGGTCCTACAGACTGTAGATGCGTATCAGTGCAAATGCAGAAAGCAAATCTTCCCCCTGCACATGCAGATGAGGTGGCATTCACAGTTCCCTCTACATGCATGGCCTCAGAGCTGGAGACAAGGGTTCCCAGGACACAATCTTTGTAAAGGGGAACTCAATAATCAGCACAAAAGATGATTTCACGTGTGTGGTCCCATTGCGAGAGGCAGGCCATGAGACCTAGGGATTCTTGGGTTTTGTGCTCACATCTTTTGCCAGAGCACCAGGCACCCAAGCCTTAGTTACACTCCACCTCTGTTTTGTATGACTGTAAATGAGTATGGCTCAGCTGGCAAATGGTGTCATAAAACTGAAGAGGAACTGTGTCCCTCTAGGCTGCCCATCCCTTTAGAAGTGTCTTTATTTGTATTTTCCTGTTATCACTGATGGAAGACACAGTAGTCCGTGGCCAGGCACCCTAGAGGGAACAGATATTCTTCAGGTCACACAGCTGTGACCCCCAGCTCCCCACTTCTCATGTGTCCCTAAAGCTTTCTTGATCTGGGTTGGGAAGATATGTTGCTATTAGTTAGAAGTGCTTCTGTCTTCCATGAAAAAGTCTCACTGTGAACCACAGATAAAGCTATTCAAGGAAAGAATGGGGGCAGGAAGGCAAACACTTTGATCATACACACTTACACCTCCCATCAGCAGCGGGACACAAGGATCCCCTGGACTCACAGTGAAATGCAAATTGTGGTGGGTAGGCCTGGGTGACCTTGAGAGTCAGCGTTCCCAGCAGGGCCACAGGTGGCGTGGCGTGGTGCGTCAGTCTTCGGACCATACTCTTGAATAGCAAAGAAAAAGAGTATACTAGCTAGTTGTCCACTTTCTTCCTCCAAAGCACATAAGCAATAGAATTTGTGCTTAAGCGTGAGGATCCTGAGCTGGGGCTTCCAGGGCAGGCCTATAATCCTAGTCTCACGCGAGGCTGAGGCAGGAAGATGACAGGTTCAAGGCAAGCCTGGGTAACTTAGTTAGACCCTGTCTGTCTTAATCAGGGTTTCTATTGCTGTGATGAAACACCATGACCAAAGTTAACTTAGGGAGGAAAGGGTTTATTTGGCTTAGGCTTCCATATCACAGTTCATTATCAAAGGAAGTTAGGACAGGAACTCAAACAGGGCAGGAACCTGGAGGCAGGAGCTGATGCAGAGGCCATGGAGGAGTGTTGCTTACTGGCTTGCTCCCCCTGGCCTGCTGAACCCACTTTCTTATAAAGCCCAGGTCCACCTGCCTTGGGATGAAACCACCCACAATGGGCTGGGTCCTCCACATTAGTTACTGATTGAGAAAATGCTCTACAGGCTTTCGTACAGCTTGGTCTTATGAAGGTATTTTCTTAATTGAGATTCGCTCCTCTCAGATGGCATTAGCTTATGTCAAATTGACACAAAACCACGCAGCCCAGTACCCCTGAATCAAAAGTCAAGTGAAAACTGAGGATGTAGCTCAGGGTACAGCTGTCTCCTAGCATGCACAAGGCTCTGGCTTCAATACCCAGCACTGAGGTGTTGGGGAGGGTCCTGGAGCTGAACTTCCTACTTTCAAATCCTGGCCTCAACAAGTGTCATCCATCTATAACTAAGCATCTGGTTTTTTCCTTCTGGGAAACAGGGTTATTATGAATATTTGCCAGGATGGTGCATTGGAAATCTAAAGAACGGATGAGGGCCTGAAGTACAGCAAATGAGTTGGCAAAAGGCCCTTCACTCCAGAGACATTAGCAGGTCCCCTCTCCAGGAATGATCAAGTGTGGGGAGTGAGGAAGGGCACAAAAGCAGCTCACAGATTTCTGTGTGGACTCGCAGGACGGCTATGTTCCGTCCACATGCAGAAGGAGCATGCAGGCGTGAGGAGGGGGTGATGACACAGGGCAATGGTGTCTACAGTGTGGGACACATTGAGCTGAGGATCTAGGCTGGAGATACACATTTGAGAGGGCTTACCATGAAGGGACCATGTGGAATAACAAGACAGAAGACAGGACAGAAGTCTGGCCAACCCACGGTGAGGGAGTGAAGGGTAGAAGAGAATCTACAAAGGAAACGACAGAATGAACGATAGGGAAGCAGGAAGAAGAACAGGGAAGTGTGCTCACACATGGTGGGTTGGGAAGCCATGCTACCGCAAAAGAGGAGTACTGCAAAAGGCGGGAGGAGGGGGAGGGAGGAGGAGGGAGGAGGAGGGAGGAGGAGGAGGTAGAGGAGGAGGGGAAGGAGGAGGGGGAGGAGGAGGGGGAGGGGGAAGCATGTTGGGGAGGACAATCACGTAAGGTTTGAACTTCCACTGCAAATGTCACAGCTGAGCTAGACAAAGACCTTTGAGAGACAGCAGTATGTAGATGCCGTCACAAAGGACCAGAAAGGTTAGAGTGCAACAACTATGTTGTAACTGGAGAAGTAGAATCAGAAGATACACACAGAGGGTGCGCAGTGACGGGGTGGCAGTTAGAAACACAGGAATTTGTACATGCTGGGGAGGGGACGGTTTCCTAGTTGATGTCAGTTACCTTTTGTTTTTGAAATGTGGCAGTTGGAAAAAGGAAACAGCAACCAGAATCTATGAAAACAAATTGAGAATCTTAGAAATATTTGAAAGCAACTTAAAGCAATACCGTAAGAACTGGAGATTGAAAATATCCATGACAGATGGGCGTTGTGGCGCATGCCTTTGATCCCAGCAATCCTGAGGCAGAGGCAGGTGGATCTTTGAGTTCGAGGCCAGCCTGGTCTACATAGAGAGTTCCAGGACAGCCAGTGCTACCTAGTGAGACACTGTCTTAAAAATGAATGAATGAAAAGAAAGAAAACGAAAACATTCATGACAATTTCAAGTGAACATTTACATCTGCATCCCAGAAACTGCAAAGGTCAGAGTTACTATTTGGAAGTAAAATACTAAGTCAAAAGCCTAGGTTTTTTTTTTTTTTTTTTTTTTTTTTAACAGAATAGGATGAGCTACTAGCTGCTGAAAGCCCACACGTGCTGAGAGAAGTCTTAGGGCCGTCCCTTCTGGTTCAGAACGTGTGTCAGCCTGGTTTAATTGTACACTCCTGCAATTCCAGCACTTGGGAGGTGGAGGCAGGAGGATCAGAAGTTCATAGCTGTCCCCAGCTACAAAAGAAGTTACAGGCCAGCCTGTAATTTTGTGTTTGTGAACCGCCTTCCCACATTAGCTTTGGCTCTTTCTTGCTGTCCTGGCTCTTATGGTCTCTGGATCCCATGGTTGCTGGATCTCGAAGTGCTTGACCACGAGTTCCAATGCACTTCAGAGGACAGTATCTTCCGGCATCAGAAGGAACACAAAATTGGAGAGACGGCTTAGTAAATAAAGTACTTGCCTCACAAGGGTGAAGACTGGAGTTTGGATTCTCAGCATCCATGTAAATGCCAACCAAGCAGACAAGGAAACGGCCAGTAATCCTAATACCTGGTTTGGGGCAGGGTAAACCTGCCAGTACCTGGATAAACTCTTAGGGCACTTGGACCAGCCAGACTACTTAAAATGGCAAACTCTGGGTTCAGCAAGAGACTTGACTTTACTAAATAGAATGGAGCTCAATGGAAGAAGACACCTGATGTCAACTTCAGGCATCTACATTCATATACACACTTGGGCATGCATGTGCCTGCACACATACCTATGTGCAACACATACATGCACCCATACACATCTGAATGCCATGCATGCCACACACACTTGCAGAAAGGAAGGAAAAAAAAGGAAAGTAAAGAAAAAATATTTTTAAAAGAATAAAGACAGGAGTATGACCTTGTTTTGTTCATCTTGACACCTCGGGCTGTGGCTCAGCCGGGACCCAGCCCACACAGGCACTTAAATCAATGTTTGTTGAATGAAAGGCAACATAAAATACTGCACTTAACGGGCTCTGCTCAAATCCCACTACTTCAGAGGGCTTCTCCTGATGAATCCCACTCTTGGGAGGTGCTGTACTTGTGGATTTCTGTGTAAGCTTTTAATCTCACCATCTTGCAATTATTATTATTCATGTGTTGTTTTTAATCGCTGCCTTATTAATTGTGGTTGTGTGTGCCAGAGAGTGTGTGCTTGCAAATGTACACAGGCTTCCCTCCCTTGAGTCACTGTGAGTCTTGTAGGTCAGAACCCCTGTGTTCCTTGGTTTCAAATTCCCATACAAGTCGGGATATAGTCAGACTTAAAAGTGCTTGTTGATGTAGTCTTTTTCTTCTTTCTGGGCTATATCTTTAAATATTTGGATCATTATTCCAATAATACCTTAACTCCTTTTCTATATCCTTTTCTATTTCACAGAAAAAAGAGAGAGAAACAAAGGAACAAAAAAAGACAGGAAGAAAGAAAGAAAAAGAAGAAAGAGAGAGAGAAAGAGAGAGGAGAGAGAGAGAGAGAGAGAGAGAGAGAGAGAGAGAGAGAGAGAGAGAGAGAGAGAGAGAGAGAGAGACTGGACATATCTGAAATTGAGATTTCATAAAAGAATGGTGTTCCAAGAGAACCTTATCCTTCATTCTTCCCTAGAATTCTAGAAGATACTTCCTGTAGCAAACTTCAGGTCCAGCTCAGGCTAAATGGTGTGTCACACTCACCTGGTGCACACACACATTGCACTTTAATTCTGTAGAGAGCAGAGGAAAACACACTCCCTGCTTCCAGGAAAAAAAAAAAAAAGTATATGAGGAGGAAGGCCTAAAAGCAAGATTGTATCTATGAACTCACAGGCTCCTTATGATCGACCACCAATAGCTTCCCTCAAGAGGACGTCTCAGGCACAGCCCTTTGGGAAGGAGAAGCTTTCCAAGACACACAGAATGAACAAGGCCAGGTGCAGTCAACACGTGAAGAAAGGCAAACATCAAACTCAGTCTGATTAAACCGTGAGAACCGCACTCAGTTTTCACACAGCTGACAAGACTCCAGTGAACACCTTTTTATCAACTTAATGCTAACCCCCCACAGCCAGCCATTCACTCAGCCAATGTGTATTGAGCACTTGCTGTGTGTCAGGGCCCGACTCAGGTACTAAGGGGCTGGAGAAGAGAAAACACAACCCAGCCAGCTGCCTCGTTCTGACTAACAAACTAAAGTCCTAAAGTCATTAATGAGGAGTTCTTCGCTTCTTTCATTTTTCTTTCTTTTTTTAAATTGATGAATGAAATTAAAGGCGTGGTTTATGATTTGTACAAACACACGTATATTTGGTTTTGTGAGACAGTGTCTCACCATGTAGCCCAGACTTTCCTCAAATACCCTCCAGCCCAGGCTGGCCTTTAACTCACAGCAATCCTCCTGCCTCAGCCTCCTGAAGGCTGGGATAGCAGGTGTGCAACCATCATACCCTACATATCTTATATGAAACTCTAAACATATTTTCTTAGTGCAATATTTTAAGCCTACCAAACAATGATTACATAAAATACAGTGACATAAAATGACCTAACTCTTAACATATGCGACATACTAAGCCTCTTGGAAAAATGTACATTTTCCTAATATTTAGGCTTTTATTATAGGCTGTTGGAAGCCTTCTGAAACATACAACGTATCATCAGATTGTCCAAAACAGCTCTTGGCTGAAATTAATAACAAAGAGTCTGATTTCAGATATTCTGTGACTTATCGGAAGTGAGCATCAGTTCATGCACGAAGATTGCTTTAGCTCTATGAACTACTGGGATGAACAAGGCTACTTTCTAGTGCAGCCGATGTCTCCTCAGGCTGGAGAGCCAAGCTTAGCAAAGCGGCGTGTTTGACCGGTGACTCCTGCTGGCCCATGTGTTGACATTGTTCTGTGTGTTACCTGTCCGTGTTGTGGTTGTTATAACAAAGCTGCACTGTTGAGGATCCGGAGCTGTACGTCTACATCTTGCAGGACATGTTTATTATATTTCTTTCTGTTGGTTTCACGGTGCATTTTCACGGTGGCACATGACTAACTATATATATTTGTTTTCTAGGTGTGTGAGTTGGTGCAAAGGTAGACAGCTGGGCCAGCCTCACCTGTGACTGGGAGCTTTTTAGAATCCTAAGAACACAGTGTTGATACCTAGGACCTTTGGGCTTTACAGGCTGATTTCCCTTGCTGCCAATTGGCTGGTTTCTTTGCTCTGTTACAGGAACAAGTGAGTTGTGCCATGTTATGGCAACACCAGCATTATAAACTTAAGTTTCAGCACCATCAATTTATTAACTTTTAAGTCTCTCTTTTTAAAGAATTCATCTTCTAAGGGCATCATTTATTCTGGTGTTTCTTTCTTCTACTTATTTTTTTTTTAAATTAGAAACATTTACGTGTGTTTGGCATATGGATGTCATCCCTTCATGTATGACTGTGCACCACATACATGCAGGAGCCCATAGAACTCAGAAGGGGGAGATGGATACCCTGGAACTAGTCATGGGTGGTTGCAAGTGCCATGCGATTGCTGGGAGTTGAACCCAGGTCCTTGGCAAGAGCAGCCAGTGCTCTTAACCACTGAGCCGTCTCTCCAGAGTCTCTCCCTTTTTCTGTCTTTCCTGGTTTTGTTTTGAGACAGTCTTCCTATGCAGCCTTGGCTGACCTGGAATTTGCCATGTAGACAGGTTCTGGTGTTCCCTTTAAAGGAACATCCCTGGTGGTTGGGTGCTCTGGGGAGAGAAGCAATGCCATGGTTGTGTTAATAGCAATTACAACTTTCTTGTTGCAAGAGTGTCACCTTGTGCATAGAGGAGCTGGTATTCCAGGACAAATTGTTCATTTATAACATTTACTTCAAGATTTTTTTTTTTTTTAGAAAGAAAACAGTCTGCCTCTAGTCAGAAGGTAATATTAGAAAATGTGCCTGATTAATATTTTTGAGGTTTGCTACTTTGTCCCTGCTCCAACACCTACTCAAAAACTGGCTCTCTCCTTGATTCTTGATTAAAATTCCTTGGATAGCCTCAAAGTACAATCCCTT
The DNA here is from genome assembly GCF_949786415.1 of Peromyscus eremicus. Taxonomy (NCBI): domain Eukaryota; kingdom Metazoa; phylum Chordata; class Mammalia; order Rodentia; family Cricetidae; genus Peromyscus; species Peromyscus eremicus. Next base: position 72,180,339 of record NC_081425.1, on the reverse strand, counting down.
AGACAAATTTAATTGCCTTTAAAAAAAAATCAAGCAATAGAAAGCCCAGTAGGAAAACAGGCATTATTCTAGAGAGCAGCCACCCTGAGACAGTTTTGTTAGTGGGAACACATTAGTTTTTTCACAAACTAAGCAATGATGATATTTACAGAACACTTTAGTAAAGGTCAGAGGCTATCTGCCCACAAACCATGCACTTGCTTTTGGAAAACCTGCTACTCCAACAGGTTTTCCATGAGTGTGTGTCCATGGAAACTTTCAAGATTTTTCGCAGTTTTAAGATATATAAGATATATGAAATTCGTTTTAATAACAGAGTCACCCAATCAGTCTTTTAGCAGGAATGAGGACGGAACTTTTTTTTCCAGCAAAAATTGTCCATCTCAAGGCATTGAGAACTCAAGATTCTGGTTTTTAGGCCAGCGTTTCCTGAAGTGGGCTCCACTGGTGGCAGTTAGGATTCCTGGGGGCCTTTGCAGGGAGAGAGGTCCAAGAGGTACTGAGAATGCCCTACAGCCGGAGCGGCTCGATGCTGCAGAAGGGGCCGGCGAAGGCAGAGGGCGCCACCGTGAGGCTCCCATTTCAACGCTTGTCTTTCTGATTGTGGTGGGTTGGAGATCACAGGGAAGCCGTGCTATCAGTGGAGGAGACTTCAGACAGTGTAGTAAAAGGGTAATCCATTTATTTTGAGAGAAGTTTGCACTCCGAGATCATACACGCAGCAGATCACAGAAACACACGCAAGCATGAAATTTAATTTTTAGTAACTCTTTCCCGGGGCTTGCACAGAGAGCCGCAGTGAAAGGGAAATGGTAATCACGACACGGTAATTACAGAGGGTTGGGGAATGAAAAACTTTGAAAAACGTAGTGTTTTCATGATTTACTTAAACATGAGACAGACTTCAGTATTTTAGCAGAAAATGGTGAAATTAACATCACAGAGATAAGACTTTTAAACTTCAAAATCAGGAAGAAAGAATGATGGGCCTGTTTCCCTGTTGTGCTGGGCTCGCTTGGGATGCAGAATCTATAAATGTGATAAATATTGACTTACCCGGCTTCCAACAGATGGAAGGAAACATGTCGTAAAACAAAGCAATACATTTGTGCTTCAGGCATGAAATGAGTGGGAGATTAGACCGGGCATCCCTGGATTAATAAGAGGAAGCAAAGTGGATATTATTGTTTATGCCCAACTGCAGGCCATTTTCAGCAAATAAATATGGGCAGAGAAAGGAAAGACGGACAGAAGGAAGGAGAAAAGGAAAGGAGGGAGGGAGGAAGGAAAAAGAAAGACAAGAGAGGAAGAGGGCCAGCCCCTGGCTCTCCCCCAGGGCAACACTAATTCTCCTTTTTAAATTTTTCAGTTTTTAAAAATATTGAAAAATGATAAATATATTTAAATTTCTTGAAGAATCAAGTTCAACTGAAAGTCTTGAACTAAACAGTCAAGGATCACTTGTATCAGAAGGGAATTAGGATTTGGTGTGTCCAATGGGGCTAAGTCAGGATGCTGGCACACAAGCTCACCCAAACTCCAGCATTTCAACATTTCACAGAAGTGGAGTTTCTAAAATTTCTACTCAGATTTTTCTCTGAAGACAAAAGGCACAATGTGGTAGACATATGAATTGTATAGATAGCATTTAATACCTGATAGGCATTGTTACACTGGTGTGTGGGTGAATGGTCCTCCATCTGGAAAAGAAAGCTATTGGGGGAAACCAAAACAAAACAAAACAACAACAACAAAAAAAACCAACAACAACAAAAAACCTCTTAGGAAAGTTTGAGTGAAAAGGCCAGCTTTCCTATGCCAGATAATACAAGAAGAAAAGGTGAAGGCGAATTTACCAGTTTGGGGTTTGGTTGAGACCATTTGTGGGAGTGGTGGTTCGTTTTCACACCAGAAAACTAAATTTTTACACACCAGGCCCTCAGAAGCACAACCCTGGCAGCAAAATGATTTGTCAGATTGTCAAAAGTACAGCCGTCCCTAAGCCAGGAAATTTCTCTGGAGTTTGTGTCTTCCCGCGGCATGATGGCTGGAGTGACAGCCTGGCCACAGATCTGTCTGGCGGCCTCATCAGCCTTCTCTCAGCTGATTGATTAAACTGTATTTAAGAACTGCTTTTATTTTTTTTTCAAGCCTTTTGTCTAAATTAAAAGGTCGGGTTTGCAAGCAAAGGTCTGCTGCTCCCTTCAGCCTGGGACTGTAATTCAGTCGCATTATCACTGGTGTTACTGGCTTGTGTGAGGCTGATGGCCAGGCTCAGCCACCATGGGCTTTTCTGGGGCAGCCAGGACTCTAAGGGCTGAGGTATTTATTTATTTGCAAGAGAAGAACCAAGTTAAGGGTTCTAGCTGGGGAGCCTTTAATTGCTATGAATAGCAAAACCCTGCTTTTCATTGGAAAAGCATGTTTCCGTATGTGGAATACATCTATAGCCTCACATCCACCCTGACTATCGGAGTCAGGGCTTTTTTCTTTAAAGTGCATAGACACCATATAAACCTCCGTATTTTATCACAGTCTATGTTAAAACAAAACAAAACAACAACAACCAAGAAGTCATCTCTCTAAAGTGCTTGGATTCTTGTATCAGGAAAGCAAAAGTAGTATTTGCTAGCTTTTTATTGCTCTCTAGAAGAGGTTTTTATTCTGTTTGAAACAGAACAGGACCACACTCCTGAGCCCTCCCGCAAGCATGGCAGATGAACAGGAAATGCAGGCATCTCCTCTTCTTCCCTTCCTCCCTTCAGTGGCTCTTCTGCTGATGTACACGGCAAGTCAGGAAAACTCAGCAGAGGAGAAAACATTTTTAAGCTTTTCTAGCTCCATGGGCGGTCACTGAAGTCCACTCCACGGAGAGCTCAGAGGAGGAATGCTAAAACTAGCATTTGCCTACACACCAGAGAGGGAGAAATTGTCCACAGCCTCTGGTTCGCCTTTGCTTCACACGGCCGGTATTGTTTACGACGTCCGCTTTTATTTCATAACGTATTTACCATGCCTCAGCATGAGGCCAATCCCTTTGTCATGAAGTTGATGAAAGAGGAGAGGTCAGGATGCATCCACACAGGTAGTGAGACTGACTCTGGAGACTGAAGTCTTAGGTCTTCGTGTTAGTGTTTTTCATTTGATACTTACAGAACTTTAAGCTTCCATCTGTTATTAAATTCTATGCAAAATTGATTTTTGGATTAGATTTTAGTGAGGTTTTTTTTTTTTCATTTTCAATTATAATTAAATCCTCCATAATCATCAAGGGTTGAGTAGGACTGGTGTTGGCCAGCTCCTACTGAGCATCAGTAACTCAGTGTGAACAAGGTTAGTGAACCATATTAAAGGAACAGTATTGCCTTTTCATTTTCATTTCAATGAGATTCAACTTATAATAAATAAAATTTGCATATTGATACTACAAATAAAATTGAAAAATACACACATACACGTACACACACCAAGTTTCACAAACTTAAAACGGAAACAGTTTCCACTTCTTTGAGAACATTGTTGGGCCATCTGCGCAGCAAATATCACCTTCCTGAAATGGGTTCCCACAGCCTGCCCATGGTGACTTGGCTGCCGCTGAGGTAGGTGGAGTTTACACATGGGCACTGACTGGAAGAAAGAACCAAGATTTTTTAAAAATCATATTTAGTGCCTTTTCCAGCTATCATTTGTTAAATTTTCTGATGCTGAGAAACAAACAAAAAACCTTGCACTAGGAAATGAAACACAGGTAGAAAGATCAAGTATAGTATTTAACTAGTATAAATAAGTTTATTTATTTAACTAGTATAAATAAGTTTAGCTGTTCTAAAATGATTCTGACAACCCTAATTTCAGTGGGAAATGAAGGTATCTCTTTGGAAGGTACAGAATACAAAAATGTATTTGTTTAGTTGCAAGCTTGATTAATTAAAATGACTGTTTTATCATTAAACTTCCCTTAAAAGGAAAAGTTGGGACACATACCCTAACTCAAGTCTCTGGAAATGTTACACAAGTCTTTTCCTGACAGTTTTATGCTGTGCAAATCACCAAATAACTCTGAACCTTAAGAGTGACTAAAAGCACTTCCATAAGGAAAGGTACATGAGACTTCCTCTGTGTCCAGTAAGTCGTCATGTTAATAGTCATTTAGTCAATGACATTTTCAGACAAATACCCGGCCCCTAATGATCAAAGCAATTAATATTCTACAACTTCTACTCCTGATTCAGTACATCAGTAAAATAGGCCAACCACTGTTTATGCAAATCAAAAAGCAAATAAGAACAATTTTAAAATAATTCAGATACCCAAATCTTGAAATTAAGTCAACAATTATGGGTATAAAACTTTTCCGTAGAGCAACCGTGTCAAATTGGTAGAAAGAAAGGAAATATTTTTTCCAGCATTTCTTGAGATGTAGTATGTACCCTTTAAAAAGTATCTATTTTTCATTTGAAAGTCTTTACCAAGTGGATTGAATCTAAATAGCTAGCAATTTGTTCCACTCATAACTCATGTAAGCTTTAAATATGTGTTTTTGAAAAAAAAAGGGTATGTTAATATTGATGGACATATTTGGCAAAGCACTATCAGCTGTATATAAAAGCTCTTCCAAACAGCCTCTTTAATAAGACAGGAGATGAAAAATAACCAGCATGCAACAGTATGTATTTACTTAGGAGGCACACTGTACTTAGGAGCGTTCTAATGAATAAGAAATGTTTTATTTCCTGTGTCTGAGACACAAAGCCAAATCATCAAGAGTCAAAGCAACTCAAAGTATTAGGTAACAATCAGTAAACTTGGGCGAGATTCTTTTTCCCTCTCAAGTTTAATTGGCTCATTGTTCCCAAGAACTATAACCCGTGGGCTTGGTGGCAGTGCCGAAGTCTACTCCCATAAAGGGAGATTAACGTACTCTGGAACTCTGCGCTAATCCTTGTTTTGAGTTAACTCAAGCAGATTGGATTAGTAATTCTTACCTACCACCCACCAGAAGGGACCCCAGCTTCTTCTCTTTGACAGCATGTGGGATTGTACACCTTCTAGGCATCCTCTTCCTCTGAAAGCATTCTCGAGGGGAGAGGGAAGGAACTGTGTTCAGAGGGAAAGGAACTGTTGTAGATGATGAGGGCAAAAGCCTAGGACTCTTGAACCTGCACCCGCTGGTTGTCCATTATCATTTTGGTGAGCCTTTGGTTAATGCAGGCTGTGGTCAGGTACTCTGAGTTCATTGAACAATTCCTCATCAGGGAACTGGCTTCCCTTTTCCCAACATCTGGGGAAGGCTCTTGCTCCCCAACTATTTCAATGTCCTTTCTTTCTCTCCTCAACTCTCAGACAAGATCCTGAAAAAATGAACTGAGCAGTTTTCCAGGAGGCCCATGATCATCCCATTCTTAAGGGTCCCAGGGTGACACAGATGTCAGTCAGTGTGGAGCACTAACGGAGACCACCTGTCCTCAACACTAAGAAATACAGGACCCAGATCATATAGGCTGAAGCAGGTCACCGAAGAGTCTCCATTGTCCATTTGTGAGTAATGCTACAAAATCCCTTTTGATTCCTACCTTTAATTTTCTAAAAATCACGTACTGACCACGACTACTCACGGCCTGTGCTGTGCTATTCCAGTCTCTGCAGAATAGCCTAGAAATCCGGTACTGTCCCCATTTTCTTGGAAGCCTTCACTCTAAAGCAACCAGATGGCCCTTTGTCATGATGAGACACAGTCAGTAACTTTTTACCACTAAAAAATATAAAAAACAGACAAAACAGCCCATTTTCTGCTGTCAGGTGAGATCTAAACATTAACTCTTTACATTATTCAAAATAACCACAGGAATAGAATTTGAAGCAGGACTGCCAATAGGTTTAATGGATTAAAAATTATTTTTAAAGGATCAGTTGTTTAGAATTACTGTGTTTCATTCTTTCTAAGTGAATTCTAGCTAAATGAAAAGTACTGCTAAGTAGTCGTTAAGTGGTGGGTAATGACCTGCGGTTTGGAGGAATTTGGAAGGGGGAGATAATCACTTAGCACCTTGGTGGTGCCCAGCACAAGGATGGACAATTGATGTGCAACCCCAGGCAAACAGACAATAGGGTCCCATTTGCACAGGGCAGACTGAGAAGTTATGTCAGGTGCCCGGGGTCACTTAGGCACCATGGGATTTGAACCTCTGTCAACTGTGGTTCAATGCACCTATCATTCCAGTACCAAGTTTTGGATGTTTCTCATCATAGAATATGAAGTTAAAGGTTCTGAACAGATCCTATTGACTGAAGGAAGGAGAGGAAGGAGAGGCCGGACTGAAAGGTGAGCTTTGAGCAAGGTTTCCCCGGAAGGGGCAGAGAGGCAGGTCTTTGGAATGTTCTTAGCAGCCAGGACTGTCTACAATAGCAAATAATCTAGATACATAAAAAGGTTTGCAAAAAATGGAGGTGTGCACTTCAAGACACAGCATCACTGCCTCCAAACTGTAAATCCCTCCTCCTTTCCCCGACTGACACAGCTCCATGATGGCTTAGGGTCCAGTGAAGACACCTTCCTCACTCCCAGAACAGCATCAACCTTAGACCCAGGTGCTGTTGCTAGGGCCTCAGTCTTGTTGTCAACGGCCCTGGCATCTTCATCTTATGATACCACATTATCCCTCCTTCTCTCCAGTCCTCTGTGACCTTCTACCACCATGGGATGGGCAGCCCTCTGCTGGAGTCCCTCTCAGGGGCAACATGACCTTCCTTCCTTCCTTCCTTCCTTCCTTCCTTCCTTCCTTCCTTCCTTCCTTCCTTCCTTTTCTTCCTTCCTTCTCCCTCCCTCCCTATTCCCCTCCCTCCTCCACTCCTTTCTCCCTTTCTTTTCTTTCTTATTTCATTTCTTCCCCCCAGGATTTAACATCTTTGATAAGAGGCTGTGTTTGAAATCTGCCTCAGAGGTGGCAGCTGAGACATCGTTGTCTTCACCTAAACCTGTACACCATAACTTGCTGAATGTGTAATGAAGAAAAATCGCAGAAGCTGCCATGCTGTTTCTGGAAATAGTGTATCTGTAGAATTCTTGACGGCATAGAGGAAACTGGGTAGAAAATTTGAGTTTCCTTCAATGGCTCATGCTTTCCTTCCCTTGATTATTGTTCTCAAGAATGATACTGTTGCTTCCAAAATCTGTGCCCCAGTACGATGAGCACTAAGAGTGGGCTGATCCAGAAAGAGTAGAAAAGTCTCAGTTGATGGCACAGTCCTTAACACCACAAGTGCATCCTTTGGATTTTTTTTATTTTTGAAAAATTTGCCCCAAAAGAAGCATGCATGAAATGAAAGTGCACAATATACCACAATGTCCCAGTTTCTCCCCATCCTGTGCTTATTTGGGGGCCCAAGTGAAAGAGTTTACATTTTTTCTTATTAAATTCCTTCTTGTTAGATTTGGTCTATTAAGATATTTTTAGATTCTGATTCTGTCACATAGCAAATAGCTTTTCCAATAAGCTCCGGGGCATTTGCAAGTGTGATTAGCTTACATATCTGGTACATCGTTATCCAGGTTATTAATGAAAACGGTGAGAGCAGACGTGTGGGCCTGGTAAACACCAGTGCCTAACCCTCTGTTCAGAGTGACATTCGCAGGGGGACTCCTGCACAGTCAAGACCCAAACAGAAAAACAGAAACCACCATAGCATTCAAATCAGGAAGAATTTAATGTAGGGCAGTTGTTTTAAGATCCACAGAAGATCTGAAGAATAACACATCCCCACTAGAGACTGCAAGAGCAGGAAGCTGCTGTTATTCAGAGGCTGGAGTCACCAAGTGGACTGTGTTGGTGGATCCCATCAGCAGAAGATAGAGCCAAGGACCAGCAGGCATGCCCAGCAGCCTGAGTTTGATCCTCAGAATCCGTAACGGAAGGACAAAACTGACTCCTGAAGGTTGTCATCTGACCATATACATGCCGTGGCGTTTGCACACCTGTGCTGTCACATGTGAGCACACAATAATAACATATATATATGTGTGTGTGTGTGTGTATATATACATACACATTTAAGGTAAAGCTGATCTAAAGGTGTGTCTCCATCAAACCCTTACTCTCAGAGCTCAGGGAACCCCACAGAAGAGGAAGCAGAAAGAATGGAAGGGTCAAAGGGAATGGGGGACACCGGGAGAACAAGGTCCTCTAAATCAACTGAGCAAGGCTCATGTGAACTCGCAGAGACTGGAGCAGTAAACACGGGGCTGACATGGGTCTGCACGTGACCTCTGTGCACATATTGTAGCTATCAGCTTAGTGTTTTCATGGGACTTCTGAGTGTGTGAACGTGTGGGTCTCTGATTCTTGTGTGTTCTCTCGGGGCTCTTTTATTTCTCTATTGTCTCATCTTGTCCAACTTCAATGTGATGGGTTTTGTTTTATTTTACTATGTTGTACTTTGTTATGTTTGGTTATTATCTCCTAGTAGCCTTTTCTTCTCTAATGAGGGTCAGAAGGGGAGTGGATCCAGAGGGGAGGGAAAGTGGAGGAACTGGGAGGAGCAAAGGGAACAGAAACTGTAATCAGGATGTAGTCTATGAGAAAAGAATCTATTTTTAATAAAAGGAGGGAGAGTTGGTAAAGCTGAGAAGGTGTAGCCATGGTGGGAGCTGCCACCAAAGCCCCTTAGTTTCCCTTCTGTTAAGTCCACCAGCTGGGAGCTGGCTGAGGCAGGGTCTTGGCAACCACAGCTTGGTTAGATCAACCGCTGTGCTTTAGATCAGAAGGGGAGTAGATTTGAAGTCAGACATCCAGGGCTATCATTGCCCTCTCCACTCAGTTACTCTCCCACTTAGCATTTTATCTCTTCAAACTGGGTGATATTCATTATCTCTTTGGATAGGTTTGTTTCGCCAGTTACCGGTGGATTATTTCTGAATCCAAGACCATTTTTCTGTTTTGTTCACAAGAAAACAAGGGAAGAAGTCAACGTGTTCACATGAATAATACCAACCTAGAGGACTTATCTTTGTAGACTGATATTCTACCAAGTGAAGAAATTAAATTACTATGCACTAAGTCTTGACGATTTTCACTTGCCCACCCACAACCTCACAAGCTACAGGCCAATGGGCAAGCCCAGTATAGATCTTCTGGATTGCTCGCTGAACATGTAGGCTACCCCTACTCACTTACACTTGACACCTGAAAGGCAGCGGTGAGCTGAGCTGTTGTGAAGGCAACCGGATGGTCTCTGAAGTGTAAAATATTTATTTTCTGATCTTTACAGCAAAAGAAAAAGAAGAAAGAAGTAACCCTGCTTTAGAAATTGCAGACTTCAACTACAGCTTCCAAATAGCAGACACTATCCATCTCATCCCATCCTGCTCCTGCCCCTCTGTCCTTTTATACCTCACAAGTGCTTGGTATGTGTTTGTGTGCTTGTAGAAAACATGCCTTGAGATCCTAATGGCCAATATGATGGCATTAGGTCATGAGAGTGGAACCCTCAGAAGTGGGTCTGGTGCCCTCAGAAGAGGAGACCTGAGGGATCTCCTTCATTCCCCACTGGGACAACACAGTACGAAGATGCCCTACAGAAAGTCAGGAAGTGTGCTTTTATCATAAGCCTCATCTCTGAGGCAAGCCCATCCCTCCAGCCTCCAAGAACCATGGAAAATAAAGTTCTGCTATTTAAACTGCCCAGGAATCTGTCACAGTAGCCTGAACTGACTAAGATAGTAGCTGACCAATGTCACTGCCCTGTCTCTTCCTGGGGGAATGTAAAACGTTCCCACAATGGTCCACGCGTGCTTATGTAAAAGGATTCCTCATTATTTCCTTAACATTATTACCTGTCTACCCTAGTCAATCCTGTTTGATTCTGCCTTGCTGGAATCAGCCCACTGAGGTGTTTGCAGGTTCTTCTATTTTCTGGTGAACTCTGAAGCCATAGCAGGCACATGGCTTTGTCTTTGCTGTTCCATTGGCCTGGACAGTTCTTGTCCCAGATATCAACCAGGGGGCTTCTTGGCTGAGGGATCAAATCTCATGGGTCCTTTTTCTGACATTTCCAATCAGAACTGTGACAGCTTTCTTCTCTCTGCACGGTGTCCTCATCCCCTTCTATGCTTTGCTTTCTGCCAAAGTATTGTCATCCTATGACACAATGATTTTCTTTGGGTCTGTTATTTCCCTAGCCCCAAAGGGCAGGATTTTTGTACTGCTTGTTCACTAATGTATCCCTAGTGCCTGAGGCAATGTCAGGGAAATAATAGGTATGAAATTTTTTATTTTTCTTTTCTTTTTTTTTTTTAAAGACATAGCCTTACATGTCCCAGCCTGGCCCTGAACTTGCTATGTAGCTGAAGATAACTTTGAATTTCTGATCATCCTGCTTCTGCTTCTCAGGTGCTTGGATTATAGGTGTTTACCACACCTGGTTTATAAGATCCTGGGCATCAAACCTAGGGCTTGTGCATGCTAGGCAAGTACTCTACCAAATGAATTTCTACACATGCCTAGGCCTACAATGAGTGTTTTTTAGAATGAAGGAATTTTCAAACAGGAAGTGACTCATGTAGAGTCAGTGTCTACTTTCTTATCATTCCTATAGTTGGATCAACAAAGCGAATTTCAATATTTCTAAAATATTGTTCATCAGTAAGGTTCTCTTGGAACTAGAGCACAAGTTAATCATCAAGGAGTTTGTAGTCAACATTTTAAAAACCAACATTAAGCTGGGCAGTGGTGGCACATGCCTTTAATCCTAGTGCTCAGGAAGCAGAGGCAGGCAGATCTCTTGTTAGTTCAAGGCCAGCCTGGTCTACAGAGTGAGTTCCAGGACACAGGGCTACACAGAGAAACCCTGTCTCAAAAAACAAAACCAACAAACAAAAAACCAAAAGCAAAACAACAACACCCCCCCACCTCCCCACCCCCCCACCCCACCCCCACCCCCGCAAACATTAAGTAACTTTGACAGGAGCCTGGTATGGTGGCTCAGCAGGTAAAAGCTTGCTGGCTGTGAAACTGATGGCCAGAGTTTGATTCCCAGGACCCACGTGGTTGAAGGAGAGAATTGACTTCCACATGCATACACAGCTTGTGGAACCCCTCTCTCACACTCACACTTAACTAAAAGTAATTTGAAGGTTCTTTTGCTTTGTTTAAAAGAGCCTCAAGAGAACCAGCCTAGGTGTTGTGGGTAACAACTCTAACCTTTAATTGTTGGTTCCGAAGACTTCTCCTCAGCACATTTCATCAGCGACTTTTCTTTAATAAAATGTCTGTGATGTATAATTTAAGCCCGTGTGGGTATGACAAGCGTATCTAAGGAGCTCTGAGATGTGCTTTTATGACTCAAGGAGCCACAGGAAGCCCTCCCAACACCTACTTTAGAATTACTAGAAAATATCTCAAAGTGACAAAAGACACTTAAAAACAGTTGACACCCGAGAGAATGTTATGGTTTGGGGACATTGTGTCTGAAACCTGTCACAGGTCATTTGGTTGCTCACTTTTTCTACAACACTCTTGCTTCTTTCTATGTGTCCGGAGATTTCTTATTCTTAGACCCCAGGGTCCTCACTGTGCCCTCTAGACTGGCACAAATGATCTCTTTTTTTGTTTTGTTTTGTTTTGAGGATTGATTTTATTTTTAATTATGTGTATATTCATGGGGTAACTGGTTTACATGTGACTGCTGGTGCCCATGAACTCCAGAGAGGGGTGGGATCCCCTGGAGCTGGAATTACAGAGGGCTGGGAACCATTCAACATGGGTGCTGTAAGGACACAAGTGCTCTTAACCACTGAGCAATCTCTCCAGCCCCGCCCCCATCATCTCTTCTAATGCACGCTCTGTGACAGTCATTATGATGTTTCCATATGTTTTTTTCTCTTCTAGAACTGAAGCTAGAAGTGTGCAGGAATTGCGATTTGCACAGTGCTTTTTTTCCTTGTGGGTTTCATCACTTCATGCGCAGAGTAAACAACAAAGTAGGATATCTGACTTTGAAAAAAAAATTAATATTTATTTGTACCTATTTATTCTCCTATTCCAAGTCCATAAAGAGGTTTTTAAAGTAACAAAAGTCAAAACTCTTTATATGCTGGAGAGTCTTGCCTGATGAAATAGTTGGGTTAAATCAATTTGACCGGACAAACGTTTAGTTCACTGTCAACCAATACCATTGGCTTTGAGACTGTTTTCCTGATCAAGTTGGCGTTTTTAATATTTTGAAATATCCAAACCATTCATATGTTTTCAATGTTGACTTCTCCGTGTAGAACTTTTTCTTTTTATTCTAAGCCATTAGCACTGCTTTGCTGTTGTCGAGAGAAAGTCTTGCAAGATAGCTAGGCTGCCCGGTAACCAGCCTCTTGCTGGGCCTCCCGGGTGCAGGACCGCAGCACGTTTCCACACACAGTTCTTGCATGTCCTGTGCGCCAGTGTTTGCTTGGTTCACGGTCAACATGTCTCTCCTTTCAGAATGTGGCTTGAGAACAACACTTTCCTGAGTCTCTCTTGAGAAAATGTGTGAATGTTTCCTTTTCTTCACATTTTTAAAATGGTCATTTTATTTAACCTTATAGAAACTTCCTGTGAGTGAACAGACAGGCAGAATATTGGCTAAGGCCCAGAAGATGCCATCTTAATTGTTGTGAGGTGAAACCTGACAGTGTTCTGCTCGGAGCCTTTGTTCCGAGTCCCTAGAAGGATGTGAAGCTCACAAAATGAACCCTGAGATGATCTAAGTGGTTTCCAACCACTCTCTAGCTTCTAACTATGCTGTTTTCCCTCTACTCTAAACCATTTTTATAGTTATTAAAAATGTAATTAAAAGAAAGGTTTAATTGGCCCTCGAGTCCTAACCTAAAACTGTTTCGAATGACCTCTATTTTATTATTTCACAACAGCCTTTTGTTCTGGGTCCTTCCATCTGTTTGCTAAGCACTTTTCAATGGAAGTCTCAATTAGAAGGAAAAGGGGGAGGGGACAATCATCTAATTCAAAAATTAATTTGGAGATCAGGCTGCTGACTTAGGCTCATGCCAGCAACTTAAGGCTTTTCAGCCTTGGCCACATGATCCAAGGGAACTGGGCAGCAACTGTCTAGCTGCCTTAATCCTCCTTAATTTGAGTGCAAAGAAATTCACGTGTGTTTCTAAGAACGTTTTTTGGAGTACAAGAAGTCCATTTCAGGGGACACTATCTAATGCCCTTGTTTCTCTGATCTTGCTGTGCTCCAAATTAATTTTTAAAGCACACAGAAGCAGAGAGTGGGGTGAGCGGGACAGGGTGGGGTTAGGCTAAAAGTAAGCTCGTGTTCCTGGGCTATCAGAACCATTAGTGAAGGGGTCATCAAAGGCTGCCCTTGTACCGTGTAACCAGTTTTCTTTGTGTTGGGATGAAGCTGGGCTCAGATGCGAGGAAGACAAAAACAGTGATGCCTACCCTAACTTACCCATGAAGACCTGGAGGAAGGCACCAGGGAGCAGGCCAGGTGGCTGATCACATCACCTCCTTTGTTTGTAGCCCTCTAGGGTCCCCACTCTTTGGAGGAACTGAATTAAAGTACATAGTCGATTTTCCAGGAAGTACATTAAGCCTTTGCAGTCCCAGAGGCCGTGAGGAATCTCTCCTGGTTTCTGTTTGGGAAAGGAAGAGCCTAGAGTCTGCCGAGGTGGTGGGTTCCTGGGCACTTGAGTCTCATGAGTGGCTAGGCAGATGAGTCCTCAGAGATTTCTGTCTCGGTTTTACTAATAGTAGTGGACAGTTGGGGACTAGGCAGGGCTACAGTTGGGAGTGTGAGTTTCCGGTGCTCTCTGTTTCTACTCTTCATTCTTCTTCAGTGCCTCCCAATCCTGGCCTTCAAAGAACCCCTCCCCTTTCCCAAGGCAGAAATATTCCCTTGCCCATCATCTGCGAACCACCAAACTTCCTCTCAAGAACGAGTGGGACCAAACTATTGAACCCACGATAAATAGCAGTAATAATTCACTGATCTCTTGCTGTCTACTAGGCACTGGTCTCAGCACTTTGCACATAATGCTGTTTGCTTCTCAGGATTGTTATGAGGTAGGCATTATTCTTCTTGCTTTGGATTCTAGACTAGGCTTCTCTGAAAGTCACGCTGAGATTCCATCCGAGGAAGTCTTAGCACAGAGCTCCCTAATCACACAGCATCCTCATTTTGCTTCAGTGTATCCATACCAGATAACTGCTAACACTTAGAGGAGTCTCTCTCCCATATTAACTGTTTCTGACCAGGGGATGGAGCATCAACAAAAGAGTAAGGCTGTATTTGTGTTTCTAACCTGTGTAGCTTTCCCAGTGTCTCTGATTGCAAGTTGTAGAAGCAGTCGCCTGGTCTGGGCTTGCCACTGTCTTCATGTAAGCCAATGAGCTAGTGTAGTGATGGTAAGAAGAGAAAAGGCATGTAGGGAATTAAACCTTCTGGTTATATGAATCTTCAAAGTCATCTGATCCAACTGTCTACCTGAAGCAGGGACCCTCTGAATCGTTGACAACCATATTTCAGCCTGTGCTCGCCTAAGCTTGGGCTTGTTTCCCTGATCTCATTCATGTTGAGTGCTGACCCACCTGTTCTGTGAGCCCAGTTTGAGTGCAAGATAAGACAAGCACACAGGACTCACTTTTCTCTTTCTCCTTAGACATTCCCGAGTAAACGGATTCTCTTAGGAGCACTGTCAGATCAGTGGGGTTACAAATAGGCCCAGGATTTGAGGATCTTCCAAAGGCCAAAGCCAGAACCCAAGGATAAACAGTTCAATTCCAACATTTTCAGGAACGGTTATATGGTGAGGACTCTTCATTCCAGGAAGCCATCTTTCGGTGCCTCCAAACAACTGGCCTTCTACCTAGTCCTCAAGTCCCTGACCTTGACAGCTTGTTTCACCTCTCTCTCCAGTCTTGGCTTCTATCAATGACTCACAAAGCAAAGCAGAGTGCTTGCACTAAGTACTGGGCTGCATGCATTTTGATAGCTCTGACCCAATTTCATAGACCTAAACTGTTTGAGCTTTTACACGTTTAAGACTTGATGGTTATCTATTGAAAACAAAAAACCCATTGGCCACTCTGCTAAAGACAAGCAAATCAATAAGAAGCTGCTGGAAGATTTGAGTAAAGAAACACAATATTCTGTGAATGAGATGCCTGCCCAAAAAAAGGAATCCAGTTTACTTCAGGCTTAACCAGTTGGCTCCTAGAAGCTAGGCAGCTATGTTGAAGGATGAAGGCCTATATTCTTCAGGGACTTGTCATTGAGAAAGGCTGATGCGGCAACAGGACTCACCTCTTGGCCTCCAAAGCCAGACTCAGAGTTTCACCTCGTCTGAGAGGCAGCCCTGGCCCAGGGCCAGGTATTCAGCCTTTATGTGCAAGCTCAGCTGATGAAGAAGCACCAAAAAGTAATTAAAACAGGGTAAGGGAAGAGATGGGGCGGGCTGGATGCTCTCCAGTGCTCATGATGGCCAAATTCTGGGTTGTTGCCTAGACTAGTTAACCCCAGGAAAACAACAGTGAAAACTTCCACATTGTGTGACTGTATTGACATGTATGTGGTGGGAAGATGAGATCAGAAAGCTTCGTACATGTTTTATTATTGTTAGATAGTTTTAATCTTCCTGATATTTTACCCACTGCTTAAAATGGATTTGATTTAACTTTTTAATTTAATAATTTATTTTTTTCCCTCTGGATAGCAGAAGTAATCAGTGCAAAAAACCCTTGAGTGGTTCAGACTATAATGTCACAACACAAGGTCATAATGTGTTGGAGGAAGCAAAGTCTAGCACCAGGAGCCAGTTGTCTAGCCTCGACTCTTGTACAATTAGCTGTGCCCTTCAGCAAGTCACTTAAGCTCATGAGCCTGTATGAACATGTATGAGGTGGCTACAGGGCCTATCCAACTTTTTCCAGTTGGGATGAAGGCAGGGAAATCACAAATTCAAAGATAGCCTTAGCTACACAGTGAATCTGAGGCCAGCCCAAGATACACAAGACCGTCTCACAAGCAAAGCATAGAAAAGAGAAAGACATGAATGGCCAAAAGAATTTAAACTGAATGGTAGGTATCAAGACAACTGAACAAGCTGCAGAAAGCAATTAAACTGTAGTATCAAGGAAGAATGAAATAGGGTTAGGGGTTAAGTTTAATTAGGGCTGTGCTTGGCACAACCCTTAGTATCAAGCAGGTGTTTAATGAACATTTCTGAATGAATGCAAGCATAAAAATGAACACTTCCAAGTAAAGGACAGAACATGCTGTCATCAGCAGGACCCAGCCTGGGAAAAATGAACAGGCAGCACATTCAATGTCTAGACTGTTTGTGGAACCCATTGGCATTTCTCCATGCATCAAATGGGTTCGGCTCATTTGACCTGAGTCTGAAAAGTCTTCTGAAGGCTCATGTGATCAAGTCCTGGTTGCCCCTGATTGGATCAGGGAGGATCTGATTCCATGAATGGATTAACCCATTGATAGATTCCTACTTTGCTAGTGTCATTGGGAAAAATCAGAAGCTAGGAAGTGAGGCCTGGGCTAGAGGGAGTAGGTCACTGGGGACTTGTGTATCTTGCTCTGGCCCCATCCTGTGTCTCTCTCTTTCTGCCTGCCAGGAGACAACCTCTCTGGTGCAGTTGTGGGGAGCACAAAGGTCCTTGTGTTCACAAATAGCACCAGGGAAGCCAGGAGTGTTAAACACAAAGGGCTGTTTTTCAAAGGAAAAAAATGTTTCCACTCAGAAGGCTGGGAATAGAGGTGACTAATAGCCTAGGTAACCTCTGTGCTATCTCTAGAACCAGGCCATACCAGGATCCCCCAAGCTCCCACAATTAGGACCAGAGGTGGCTAACAGCTCTGATGACCTCTGTGGTATCTGTATGATTGAGACACACCAGACTCCCCCTCACCTAGGTTACATGTACTTTGAGAAGAGTTTTGATGTAATGATGTCTCCTTGTGTGCGTAGGGTTGTGTTACACCAAGAAACTTTTTTTTTTCCAAATTGTACTGTACTTACATTTGCCTAAAATAAACTGCCCAGTGTCAGACTCTAGAAGTTTGAACCATCACTGGCTACTGAGTCTTATTGAATCAGATTTTCTTCTTGCCTGAGGCAGATAGTTACTCTGCTGGCCTTAGTGTTTGCAGAGACCCTCCTACAGCACACCTTCCTTGCCATGATAGCCCCTGCTTCCCTCCAGGCATGCAGTGTCAGAGTCCAGAGGCCATGGACTGAAACCTATGAAACTACAGGCTCAGACAAACTAATCTTTCCTTTCTTCAAAACTGCTTCTCCTAGGTAGTTTGTCAGGCAGCAGAAAGAGACTCACTCAGACTTTGGCCTTGACACTTTGATTCAGAGGCATGGCAGTGGGAGCTCTGGGATTCCTTTCAAGTTATCTTTTTTTTAACCATTGTTAATTTGGTTCATTTTAACTATAACATAAAATTTGCATATGTTAATGAGGTGTCTCATGATAGTTTTGTGCATGTACGCTTTTGACAATGTTTAAATCAGTTTCGAGTTACTTCCTCAAACAATTAGCATCTCTTTATCTTGGAACTATTTGAAGTCCTTTCTTCTAATTGTTTGAAATATGGAGTCCATGATTGCTGTCTATAGTCACCCCACTGTGCTGTGTAGCATACCAGAACTTTGTACCTCTTTCCAAGTGTAACTGAGTCCCATTAATCAGTTCCTTTCCACACCCCTCTTCCTCCACGCTCTCCCACCTCTGGTCACTGCTACTCTGCTCTAGACCTCTGTGAGTTCCACCTTTTCAGACTCCACCATGAATGAGCAAATGCCGTGCTTGTCTTTCTGCACCTAGCTTATTTCACTTAACATAACGATCCCCAGTCCCATTCATGCTGTAGGAAATGACAGGATTTCATTCTTTTTGTGGTGGAATGACATTTTCTTCATCTACTCATCAGTTCAAAGGCTCAAAGGTTGTTTGCATTTCTTGGTTATTGTGAATAGTGCTGCACTGAACATGGGCATGCAGGGATTTCTAATATAGTCTAATATCATTTCCTCTGTATAAACCTATTAACTCTCTCTCTCTCTCTCTCTCTCTCTCTCTCTATATATATATATATATATATATATATATATATATATACACACACACATATACATACATACATATATACATATATATGTATATATATATACATATATATTCATATGTAGAATTACTGCATCGTTGAATAGTTCTATTTTTAATTTTTTGGAAAACTTCCATACTATTTTATCTACTGAATATACTAATTTACATTCTCATAACATAGTTACCATTAAAAATGATCATTAGAACAATAATACATTCAGTTATTCATATTTGCCTGCATATTATACTGTTGGATCCACAGTACCCTTCCACACATTCATAACAGTCAAAATGGATCAAAAACCATTGCTTTGACTTCCAATTCTGCATGCCTCTGATCCTGTGAGATGGAGGACTTCCATAGCTCTTTTGGCATGGAATGTGGTTAATTCCATTTGTGAATAGAGACACCAAATCTGATCCAGATTTTCATTCAATTAGCACCTGGGTTACACATTGTTTATCTTTATGCTTTCTATTTGAGAAGTATTTTTCTGCCCTATAAGCAAGCTTTTAAAGTAAATTACTGGCCACTGTACAAGATAAATTCAAGATAGCAAAGAGTTAAGGTACAATTATCCAAATGCATTCCAGCAACCCAAGAACATCCTGCCCTCCTGATTGCTAAGAAGCAAAAGCAAAATTCCCCCAAATATTCGAATCTCCCAAATAAAGGAGCAAGATTGAGACAGAAGACCAGACTGGAAAACAAAAGAGAAAAGGAACCTCTAGGGGGAGGTGGCAGATGGTCTACCAGGTGGACTTTGACAGTCCACAGAACTGGCCAAAGCGACTGGTGGACCAGGCAATTTTTAGCAATGATGGCAGTGTGAGCCAGTGTGCACCAGCCACATGGCCCAGTGCCAGCCATCACTCCCAGTGACATTCCAACCAGATAAGCAATGCGTTCGTTGCTGAAGAGGACTGGGGGGCCGTGGGAGGAAGATCGGGACAACAGGCAAGTGGTATGGAGTGGAGCACACTCAGATCTAACAGGTTCTAACATGTCTGAATAGGTAACTAGTAAGGTGGCTTAACCTTTGGTCTCTACACACTAGGAAACATTGCCCTCTGAGAAAGATTTGATTTACTCAAAGAAGTAATTAAATCTGGTGGCATACTGCTAATCAAGGTAGCATTCAGCACTCAGAGCTGGAAAATTCTTTCTCTCCCCTTTGTAAATGCCTAAACCCTGGGCACCTTATTATTCAAGTTTCTAATTAAAAAAAAAAAAAAAAAAAAAGGAAAAAGAAAAAGAGGGGGGAACACGAGCAGTTCAATCACCTACAGCAATTCATCATGTTCACAGCCTAATGAAAGATTGCAGGGTCTCGAAGATGCTCCCCCCCCACACCAACACCAACCACCACCAGGCTCCACAGCAAGCAAGCAAGCCAGGAGTCACTGCGTCCTTTACCTCTCTGCTGATTTAACTGTCACACTGCATCGGTGCTGCTAAACTGCACAGAAGGTATTTCTAATCTCATACCGGGGACTGAAAGGGGCTGAAGGACACAAATTAAGTCTCCGAGCAGTACGGCTGAGTGAGGAGGGAAGGTCAGTCAGTTGACTCTTCCCACAATTCCCTGAACAAGGCAATTATTCATGAAGGAAATTTCAAATTATTTTCATTAGACTTCTGTTTTACCAATCTAACCAAAGTGATTAATTAGGGATTAAAATATTTACTCTGCACATGCTGCCTTGGCTGAGCACTAGCATATTTAAGCTTTGTGCTAAAAGGGTCAGCTGTTTCCAGTATTGTTTGGAATTCATTTCCTATTTTCTCTGCGAAAGGGCACTGACATGCATGTCTATACCACACTTAGGGTCTCTCCAGGCACAGACTGGAGAAGCAGAAAGAGACTCTAGAGTTCCCACCCTTTGACCCCAAATTTCTTCCTTGTTAGAATCACTTTGCATCAATGGCCACAAATTTTTTTTTTCTATATCCACATTAGTATTGCAAGGTATCCAAGATTCCCTGGATTGGGGGAGCACAGCAGCACCCCTAATCTATGACACTCCATGGAACAGCAGTAAAGATGCTGTAAGACTCACCATGGCATCTGTCTGGGAAGAATGGGGGTGGGGTGGGGGAGGGTGTTTTCTGAGCTTTTAGAGGGCTTCTCAGAACCCTAGGATCTCATAGAACAAATTATAATAGCTGTGGCTGTATCTGTGGCCATATGCAGAGGGTGACTCTTGTAGGACACCCAAGTCTCATTTTTTCTGGAGTGCTTGAGGGGGCTGGCCCAGTTACCCGAGTTTGAGTTTTATTGCTGTTTCAGTGAGACTGTAGCTGGGGCTCGGTGCTGAGGTACTCATCCATTCTGCCCTGCAGAGAGATTGCTAAGAGTCAGAAGGAGATGAGCTGCTGTTTGCTTATATCTCCCTCAGACGCCTGTCTGAGAGAAACGGACCCCTGGGGATTCCGCCGCTGCACCCCTGGAGGCTTGCAGAAGCAAACAAACCTTTAGACATTTTGTTTTGTGGTTTGTTTCCTACCATCCTATGGCTCCCCACAAGACTCAAGAGACAATGGGTAGGACTAAACCAGTTCACTGCTCTGGTGGAAGCGGCAGCAGATAGCTGGGAGAAACACAGATGAGTAAATAAGACCTCCATCTTTGATACGCACTGTTGAATAATAAGTCTAAGACTCGTTTGCAGGGACAGGGAAAACCCAAAAGAGTGGGATGGGAGAGCGACTCTCAGAAGAGAAAGCCACTGGGGTCAGCTGTACTGATGCCAAGCCTGAAGAACATCCAGTAGAGAGAGTCCTGGACTGGGGGGAAGGAGGAATCTATTGACAGGAGACCATTAGCTTCAGCCGAGTATTAAGGCCGTGAGCCAGGTTGGCTGGAGCCCAAGGAGACAGCTGGTGTGGAGACGTGGACATGCCGGCAGGTACAGCAGCACAGCTCTGGAGTTTGTCTAGGAATAATAATAGCAATGACAATAATTCATGGAGTGTTGGTTTTAATGCGGCGGCGCTGTTACTGTGCGAGAAAGGCCACGAGGCACAACAAGACTCACTATCAGAGATTTATTAGGAGAAGAGAGGGACAGAAGAGATCATGACCAGGCCTATGGAAGACATGTGCAGAGAGAGAAGACAGGGAGGAGAAGGAGAAGAAGGGGCAGGAGTCTGTGTCCGGCTTCTTATGGATTCCCCTGCACATGCGCATATGGGCTTACGGAGCTGCGCCACGCATGCACATGAGTTGCATGATCACACTGCACGCAAATTATGCGATCATGCAGCACACGGATTACATAGGACATAAGGCCCCTTGCTTGGCTACTGAACTGCTCATGTGCGGTTGTGTAGCTGGGTGAGTGGCCAGGAATTCCAACATGGAGAGCGTACCATGAGCCAGATACAACATGGGCAGTGTCTCACTTCCCTTTCTTCTTGTGAGAACCCTATGTCCATTTCATATACAATTAGTAAGCATCCTCCAAGATTTGCCCTGCTATGTCAGGGGAGAAAGCTTGTGCTCCTAATTAGCACAAAATACAGTCTGCCTACTCAGTGAAAACTTAGCTGGGGGCCTTCCTTAGTGATGGCTGACTGGTCTCAAGGAGCAAAACATGCAGAAGTCATGGGTGTCCCTCACCAGGGCAGCAGGTTCTAGGAGACTCTTGGTAGGACATTTAGACTGGGAAACTGCAGGTTTGGACATTCATCTTCATGCAGGTTCTCCAAAATCTTGAGATTTAGGAAAGGTACTCAAGCCTTGTGCCTTGGATGCTTCAACTATGACACAAAAGCAATTCTGCTTGTCTCATCAACTCTGTGGGACTGTTACAAGGTTTTCATACAGTAGTTAATTAAAGCGCCTCACAAATATTTGGCAAATGGCGTAGGCCTGTCCTTTGAGTTCCTTCATCTAGCACTCCAATGACCTCATACCCTGGTACTATTGCTGCTTTGAGATAAAAGAGAGGGCAGAAAGAAATTTGTTTTTTATATATAGCTCAAAGAACTATGAGGTTTTATGATTTTATCTTTGTAGGAAGCAGTAATATTAACTTAAAACAGAGATTATTTTAAGAACTCTCTGAATCTTCTAGAAAAAAAGCAAAAAAAAAAAAAAAATAGAGGGGCTGAGGCAAGGCATACCTAGGAATATAATTAGAAATCATGTAAATCAGTAAAGGACCAGCTAGCTACAGGGGAAATTTTACAGAGAAGCAATGTTGGTTACCTGAAATTATGAATAACCGAATTTTGGATAACCTTGGCTCCATTCCTGAGAGCGAATGTATCAGATATAAAACAAATTGATCTTGGCTAACAGCTTTGAAACATTATCTGCTCCTAGAAGTTGGACATGTTTCAGGGTATGTTAAGTCTCAAGGAAGTTATATTTTGCCTTCACCTTCTATCTGACTCTTCGAGCCACTGGAACCTCACCAAGATGAAAAAGATGCATAACAGGATTTGCATTCCTTACCGGAGAAGGACCGCCGCAAGCAAACACTTGAGAATTTACCTGTTAGCAATATTATTAGAACTCTCAATCAGTTTCCTCGCAGGGCGGAAGTGTCCTGAGGGGAAGAAGTCACCGCCACTTTCTAATGTTTTTAATCTTTTTAGTCTGTCTGAGCTGTAAACTGTCAATCACAGGGAATATGTAGTCACCTTGAATGCTGTTTAATCAGGAGAATGCTTTGTATATCTACAAATACCTGATGACACAGGAATTAAGTCTTCACAATAATTACCCCCCACAACATCACTTGACATCATCCTTCATAGGCCAAGCCAAATCTGTGCTTAATCTCTCATGGTTTTTCAGTACGAGATGTTGCATTGTACCTCATAGCTGGAGTTGTTATTTCACACGGCGGACACGGGTAAGTGAAATCGGCACTTGGGGCTGTTTGTAATGTCGAAATGGCTCTGTCTGTCACAAAATGCTGATGATGACAGGGTAATTAGGTAGATGCAGACTGATTTCCAAGTTCACTGAGAAACAGGAGCTGCTCTGGTTCTGAATTAGGTGAGTGATGAGTGTGTGTGTACTGAGGTTTCTGTTCATGTATTCAGCTTACGACGGCTCTTTACCCAAGGAAAAACAATTGTCAGTCATGCACCCATCTCTTAACCATTTACACATTTGAAACTACGTATATCCCCGTCCTTCTATGCTTTCTATCTTTTCATTCCTCTCTCATTCTTTTTTCTTTAACCTTTTCTTGGATTTTGCAAATTATGTACACTGACTTTATAGTATGTTTATAAAGAAAAGTGCATACACATATACATTTATTAAATTTATAGTCATCTGGGGACTGGGAATGTAGCTCAGTTGACAGAGTGCTTGCCTAACATGACTGAAGTTCTGGGTTCAGTCCCCAGCACTATATAAATTGTTTGTGATGGCACATTCCTATAATTTCAGAGCTTGGGAAGAAGAGACAGGAGGATCAGAAGTTCAGAGCTATCCTTAACCACATAGGTAGTTTGAGGCTAGCCTGGGAAACAAGATCCTGTCTCAAAAAATATAGCCATGTAATAATATTATACAAGACAAGACATTTGCTTTAACACGTTAAGCCTAGCAACATTAGCTTCAAGTGCTGGCTGATTGGTCTTGGATGCTGGTCAGAGGGAGCCAGTCAGTGGCTCTGTTGGCATCACTAATGAGACAGGTTCAGTCTGAGGAGTGTGGAAGCACTGGTTGGTAACGGTGTGGGTGTGAGTGTGCATGCATCTGTGATTCAAAGGGCAGATCTTTGCAGGATACTAGAGCAAGTTCTGACTGCCAGGAGAAAGAATGAGCATATTCTGAAGGACCAGAATGGACAAGTCCCAATGCAAGGGACAGCCTGACGAAGCCCAGATCTTTGTGGGATGCTTTGGACTGCAGCACCTGGGGCTTTAGATCTACATCTCTCCCAATGCTTAAGCACCACACTGTGGTGCCTGGTGAAGAGCTTCTTGATGTTATCAGCTAACAAATGCTGAGTGGTACTGCTTTTGACTGACCCTGTGAGGATCGAGGGAGCATGGACACCTGTAGACTGCTGTCCCTCCTCTGGGTCTTTTCACCCTTGGATTTCTTCAGGAGGCTCACAGTAATAGCGGAGTCTCCTCTGTAATGCTTCTAGGGCTTGCTTCATATACAGCACTTTAAAATCTAAAATTTCCTGGTTAGAAAAAAAAAGGGAGCAGAGAAAGCTCATTCAGTCATTCAATCCACAAATACCCTAGCCCCTCTGAGACAGGGTCCCTCTGGCTATCCTAGGATTCACTATGTAGATCAGGTTGGCTTCAGACTCAGAGAGATCTGCCAGCTTCTGCTTCCTGTGTGCTGTATTAAAGGCATAGGCTACCATACCAGGACCAAAATCCACTTTCTTGAGACCTCAGTTGGTCAAGCCTTGCTCATGGTGCTGAAATGTAGCAATAAATAAAATAAGCAAAAATATCTGCCTACCTTGAGCTAAATTCCAGCATGAAAGGAAGAAGACAATTTAACCAAATAAATCATGGATGATGTTTATACCTGGAGGATGAATGAAGGAAAGAAGAGAGGTGGGTATTTGGAGAGGGGTTGCAATTTAAATGGATGGCCAGGGAAATCTACTGCTAAGGTTGTATATGCATTGAGGTGTGAAGGTTCTGAGACTGTAGTGGGAAAGGGGAGAAAGGAAAGAGGTGTTGAGATGGGCATGAACAGAGGAGCATCCAGCAGGCCTGTGTGACAAGCACCGACACTGAGAGTTGTGGTAATGAGGTCTGAGAGGTATCAAGAGTTGTGTCTGATCCTTCTAGAGCTCTCATGTCCCTTCAGAGTGGGACACAAGGCTATAAAAGATGGAGCAGAAGAGTGACACATTCTGATTTTGCCAACTGTACTACAAACCAAGTGGGAAGGGTCAGGAAAGAAGCCAGAAAGCAGTGAGAGGCTATCCCAGCATTCCAGGTGCAGATGTAAGACCAGGATGACAACTGTGAGTTCTACAAAGGGAAAGCTATTTGGTATTGAGAAGGCTGAGCTCATGGAATTTAACAGCAGATGAGTTGTGTTGCCCAAGAGTAATTTTTATACTGGGCAAATAGAAGAATTTGATTTACAGAACCAGAGATGATGTTGAACCATTTGGATTGAAATCATCTGGGTTTGTGACTAGGTGAGGTCACAAAGAGTACAGAAGAAGAAACCCAAGGACTAAGCCTTGGTGACTTGCTGCTAAAGGGACCCAAAGCTGTGGAGTGAATTTGTTGAGTTGATATCATCTGCTGTAACAAACCCCAAAATCTCAACTGTAGCTGATTTCTTATTTTTACCAAATCCAAATGTGTGTCTGGTGAGTGGCTTTCCTCTCACTTTGCAGCTACTCCATACCTCCTAGCTTTGGTTTTTAGGGTCACCATGAGCAACTGTATCATGTGGAGAGAAAGAACATGGATGATGGTATACGGTAAGACCTTGAGAGGCAGGCTTAGAATTTGCACCTGTGACTCCTCTAAATGACAATGGAAATTGACAGTGAAGCCCAGCTAAGTGCTTATGAGAAACAGCAATCAGGTTTGGATAAGAGCCATCTGGGTTCTGAGACGGAGGATACAGCCAGGGACAATGGGAGGGTTTGGTTACCAAGGTATCAGAAAAGTCTGGAGTCCAGGTGTGATGTCCAGGAAATCAAGGAATGGGAAGATTTCAGGGACAAGTGCCCAACAAAGCCAAAAGCTTGAGTGAGATGACAGTTGACCATTATCAGAAATTAACGTCTTTGGTGCCTTTGACACCAAAGTGATGGAGTGATGCGGGAGTCACTCAACGACTTAGAGTGAGTTCACGAGAAATAAAGATGAAGAATTGGAGTTTAAAGACAACTCTTTCTTTGTCAGCTAGCTCCCCTGTCACAGTCATGTGAGGAAACAGAACTCACCCCAGATGAGTAAGAGGAAGGAATTTTCAGGAAAGCCTGTTTTGTACAGGCGTGAGCTAGACTAAGGGATTAAACAGCAGATGTGGTACCCAAACATGAGGTACTGTGCAAAGTGATTACCACACTGATGTGAAGAGTCAACGAGAAGAAATCAGGCTAGTAGACATAACAGGACATGAAACAATAGAAAGGCGTTACACAGTCAGGTTGTAGAGAGAACCAGCTGTTGCCTGAGACAGAGCCTGGAAAGGAAGAGCCAGAAGGCTTTTCTCTCACCTTCTTCTAGAGTGGCCAAGTCTAACTGGAAGGCCACAGGCAAGGAAGATCTAGAGATGTGGTCCAAAGAAATATTTTCATGCACCACAAAGCAAAGCCAAAAAACAATGTGGAGAAGGAAGGGCAGAAATAATTAGCTGAGAGGGTTGCTTGACTTAAGTTTCAGAAGTATAAGGGTGTTTGTTGGATCTTAAAAGGACATACCTTTTGTTTTATTAAACACTTGGGATAGTTCACACATAACCCTTTGACCATCACATGATATAGAAAGGTTATTTTTTTAAAAAAAAGACACTGGAAATGTTCTGTACAGAATACCTGTGATTAGATTTAATTGTTAACTTGACATACTCTAGAATCACCTGGGTAGATGATATAGGTTAGTCTGTGGGCATGTCTTTAGGGGATTGTGTTAATAAATTAATGCTGTGGGATGAACTAGCCTACTTTGGGAGGCACCATTTTCTAGGCAGGGATTCCTGAATGATGGAGAAGCAGGGAAATCAAGCTGAACACAAGCAAGTAAGCATATATGTATTCATTTCTCACTGCCTCGACTGTGGCTGTGATGTGAGTAGCTGTTTGAAATTCCTGACTTGACTTCCCCACAATGATGAACTGTTACCTTGGAATTTTAAGCCGGAACAACTCCCTTTCATCTCTAAGTTGATTTTGTCAGAGTATTTTATCACAGCAACAGAACCGGAACTAGAATAATACATACTTGTGGAGATTCACACACCGTGTTAGGTTTTCCAGAGAAACAGAATCAACAAGATGCATACACACCATGCATATGTATATATGAATTTATATCTTGCATACTGTGAAAGAAGAGACAGTGGGGTTTATCCTTAAATAGGCAGACAAATATGTATATAGGTGATAGATAGATAGATGATAGGGATTTTTTAAAATCATAATTGGTTCACACAATTTCAGAGGTTGCCAAGACTATAATAGGTTACTTGTAGGCTAGAGGCTAGAGAAACAGAGGGATTGGTCCAAGGCCAAAAGAACCCAGAGGAAGAAAGCAGATGGCATAGCCCTTGTTCTATGGCTAGAAGCATAAGAGCTAGGGCAGGGCTGGAGGAGTCCAGAAATCCTGGAGTTCTGGTGCCCAACAAATGCTTTGCTAGCTATCTTGATGTCCCCTAAGCCAGTCAAGTTGATACCTAAAAGAAACCATCACAATGCTATGTTCACCTCAGATAGGAAACAAATTGTTAAAAAATCCTCTAAAAACCGGTGGTTGGATAGAATCAAGAGAGTTTACTTAATATCTGAGCTATTTGGTTTCGCCTGAGAAGGAAGTGAGAAGTCTCTTCTAGAAATGCTCATGCAGAGGGTGACTTGTAACTATAAAGGCAGAAGATGCTGCTGCATTGTTAGCTCCTGTGTGCACAAATGCACACACACACCACTTGCAGAAGGAAATTTAAAAGCGAGTCTGGTGTGTCCCAAGTCAGTGCAGTCAGGCTGCTCCCCCTCCTCTGCCTCCAGCAGCACCTCTTCTTGCTGCTGTGCAACACAGGCACCTCTAGGAATCACCTCTACTCTGTGGAAGGGATAAGAGCTTCACACAATATTCATGTTTTCAGTGCACAGCACACTTGAGGTTTCTTTGATGACTTCCCTAATCATCTTTTACCCAATACAATTAGCATTATCTAAATTAGTTATCAGTTTACCAAATTGTATCCTCTTTTTTTAAAAAGTCATATTGCAAAATTATAGGTATAGCCATAGACAGAACCAGCATTGTATGCTTGCAGACATTTGGAGAGAGATAATGTTCTTAATCCTAATTAGAATCCGTTCCCTTTCCTATAGGGCCTCTCAGAATCAGGGTGACCTTATTTTCATTTGGAGAGAGGCATGGTAAATCAACGACTTTCAATTGTCTTGCAATACATCATCTCCTATTCAAATGTGTTTATGTAAACTCTGGGCCTTTGCTGTCTTTCTGTGTTAAGGTGTCTTTTAAAAATATCCATTGGGAACAGACTGCATTCTAGTTCCCATTTTCTATAATATTATCTTTAATGTATTTTAATTATCTATGAGCTAAGTCCCAACTCAGAACTATAACATATCTGCTAGAATGCACCACACAGATCAAAGCCCCTGGTTGGTGAGAATCTGTTCTCTTTTTCTTCCCCAGTTTTGCTGTTTTAATGGAAGATATGACCCCAATTAGTGTCTGCATTGTCAGCATACCTTGAATCTATGTGTAGCCATGTGACTACCTAGGGACCAGTGTCCCAACTTCTGGGACATTGATTTCATAGACAAGTCACCTACTCTGACATATCCTCTCTTACTGTCCTGCTAAGGTGGAGTGTGGACACAACTGCAAGTCAGGAAAGGACATCGCAGAACGAGATGGATTCCTGAAAGGTTGTGCAGAAAAGAACCATCCCATAAGTGCATGCCGCTGGACGCAGGGCCATCTTCTCTAAGTCACTATAGTAAGGTTCCTTTGTTAATGTTTACACTAACTAACATAGTTATCAAATGGACTGGACTTTGCAGTTACACCAGAAAGATGAGATTAGAACAAAGTATAACTATTTGAAACATCAATACGACTTTTTAAAAAACTTTTATCAATTCTTTGTGGATTTCACATCATGCATGATGTCATGTTCCTTTAAATATTCTGTTTCAGTGATCCTACAAGGATGTTCTTTCAGCCTTGACCCTAAAGTCTGATTTTCAACCTGCTCTCAACTTTCCAACCTCTAATCTTTTGTCAAAGATAGTTTATTCAGACTGGAATCTGAATAAAATATTTATTGCTAAGCAACACTGCAACTATAGTCTAAATTAAAGTAAGATTGTCAGGAATAGTGCTTTCCTTTTTAAAAAAAATGACCTAATTTTTAATAAAATGAATTTTTGATGATTTCAAATTTGGGGTACAAATGGCACTAGAGTCGTCAACAGCAAAAAAAAAAAAAAAAAGTAATAAGGGATAAATGAAATAAACCAGCCCCCACCAAAAATGCAGGTCTTGGTGATTTTAGATTTTCCAGCAGGTTCATCTGAGAATTATCTGTTTGTGTGACCAGGAGTGTTCATTGGTGTAATTATGAGCTGTCAATCAAAATAAGAAAACTTACACACACACACCCCAAACACCAAACAAGTTGACTCTAAAGGAAGATTTTGATATACAGACATGCCTACAATTTCCTGGTATACTTTGGAGAACCTCTTTGTAGCTTGTTAATGCTAGAAAGAACTTAGGATATGGCATACAGTCAGAACAAATCAGTGTGAAGAGTTTCTCCAGCCCCCTGGGTCGCAGTGGCAATAAATGCATTTTTATTTAAGTATTCAGGTGCTTGAGTAGAAATCATCTTGAAATAGTCCCTTTGCCTTTCATATTTAGGGATACCAGGTGTAAAGCCCACGCAAATGGATCCCTCTAATCACTAATGGAAACACGCAAACACTCCATGGCTGTGGGGGCTGAGGTGGGGGTGGGGAGTAGGAGTATATGCTGCTGATCCTGTACGTCATATCCAGAGATCCACCCTCAGAATCTTGTTACACGACATTTTTTTTTTTTTTTTTTGCTTACAAACTGTATGGCCATGGCAGGCTTCTTACTAACTGTTCTTATAGCTTAAATTAATCCATTTCCATAAATCTATACCTTGCCACGTGGCTTGTGGCTTACTGGCATCTTCACATGCTGCTTGTCATGGTGGCGGCTGGCAGTGACTCCCTCCGCCTTCCTGTTTTCTCTGTTCTCCTCTCTGTTAGTACCGCCTATACTTCCTGCCTGGCCACTGGCCAATCAGTGTTTTATTTATTGACCAATCAGAGCAATTTGACATACAGACCATCCCACAACACTTCCCCTTTTCTTTTTTTTTTAAAAGAGGAAGGTTTTAACTTTTATACATCTCCATCTTGGTATATTTGGGAATTTGGGTGTAGCTTCTCTTACTACTTCCTGATGGAGTGGGGGGGGGGGCTGTATCTTATGGGGACACAAAGAAAATTTTAGGATTATGGTGTAGTCCGTGAGGGTGTATCGTCTGAGCCAGTTGCCTTGAAATGGTTCTGGATGTTGGATCATCTGGGCCATGGTGTCATCGGAGGCCTTTCAGGGGGTCTTGGCTGGTCAAACCTGATGTATCTTAATTTGGAACAAATCCATAGCCTCTGGCTTTCTGTGGAAACAAAAGCAGAGCCTCCTTTCCAAAGCAACATATCCTTACATCCAAATTTTGAAGTCAAGGTACCTTTAAAATATACATTTTGGCCTAACTCAACAGTTTTTGCAATCAAATGTTTTTCTTCAGTTACAAATATCAAAGAGAACATAATCCAGATTCTCTGTGTGGTAGCCATCTTTACGTGGCTTATTTTTTATATTACCTTGAGCCTATTGCTTTAAACTGCAGCATTCTAAGGCTGAAAGGGCGCTGTGGCTGCTGGCTCTGCCCACTTCAACTTCCCAACATGGCAGTGGTATGTTTTCCGCCAGCTCTGGGAGCCATCTACTCCCAGAAATAGTGGATCTATGCTTCTATCAAAGCAGCATGTAGCCCAGAAACCTCTTTTTGTTTTATACTAGTAAAGGCTAAATCCACCACGCAGCTTAATGTGCCACTTGCAGAGGCCTCATTCCCGCCATACTGCAGGTCGAGCACGCACGCCAGGAACCCGCCATAGTAGCTCAAACACACAGGCTGCCGCTAGCTTGAAAGAGACAACTAGGAACTGTTTTTAGCTCCGTTTTAGAATCTTTTTACTCAGGTTTTAGGTGGAAACTCTTGCCAACACGTTGGGCGCCATTTGTAGCTAGAGTTTTCCTGCCTTGCCCACAGTCAGGACAAATCTCTGACACCCGCCAGTCCCACAGCCGCTCAGACCCGACCAAGTAAACACAGAGACTTATATTGGTTACAAACTGTATGGCCGTGGCAGGCTTCTTGCTAACTGTTCTTATAGCTTAAATTAATCCATTTCCATAAATCTATACCTTGCCACGTGGCTCGTGGCTTACTGGCGTCTTCACATGCTGCTTGTCATGGTGGTGGCTGGCAGTGACCCCCACATGACATTTTTTAAAAATAGAAATTCCATCAGTGTGACAACCAAGAAAGGAGCTGAATTCCCCATGGGTGACCTTGCCTTGAAGCTTAGTATTTATGTTTCTGTGGCCTGTATGTTCAATGATGCAGCCAGCGGAACAAGGGTTTGGAGCTAAGGCAACAGGGCAGCCATGGCAGCCATATCGCCCAGGGCCCCTCTTCTCTGGTCTTGTTCTTCTATTCATGCTTCTTCAGACCAGGCTTCCTCTGTGCCTTTTGCTAGTGCTGTTTCTACACCTCCTTGAGGGGCCTGCTCTCAAGAGCTGCTGTTTCTAGGTTCAGAGTTTTAGCCTCTGCGGATGCATACTGTCCTCTGGAGGCCACCGTTTATGCTTCAGGCTGGCCAGTCTTCTGGTTATTTCCGGGGAGCGGGGGTTTTCTCATAGAAATCTCAAACCGGCTGAAATGTGGTCTCAATAAACGGCCTTGTGAAGTTCTCTCCCCTCAACTTGTCGTCTTAGCGCATATTTCCTTGTTCATGCAGCCAGAGACCCAGGAATGGGGCTTCAAGTCCTCCCCACCTGTCTGCGGTGTTTATCTCGCTGCGTAAGAATGATTTTGTCCGTCTGTTTCTCCTAACTGAATTCCTTCAAGGTTGGGATTACTTGTTAGTCATTTTCATATCTCAGGTCTGCTCCAGAACTTGGCAGATAGCTGGCATAATGCATGTTTATTGAGTGAATAAACGAAGGAAGGAGCATGCTTTCTGAAGACAAGTTACTCAGAGTGACCCCTGGGGTTGGAGCCTTCGATCTGCTTCAGAGCCATGGTGTGAGAAGTTCATGAGTCCAGATTTTTTTCTGATTTCTATTTAGAGAACAATTTTATTTTTTCAAAAATGACCCCGAAGAGTCTAAATGAGTCCGTTGCAAAGGAAATAGATTAAAAATAATTCATTAATTAAAGCCCGAAGGTCCTGTCTCACAACTCTTGATGGTTTTGTTGCCACGTGAGGAAGAAAATGCTGATACCAGCAGCCGTTCACACACCTTCTCAGCTAGCGTGTCCACTCCCCTGCTGAGGTAATTGTCAAACACATGTCAGTAGTTCAAATCAAGGCCACGGATCACCTACAGCTGAACAAGAGAATCCTAACCAGAAGTTTGCTCAGAGATTTCAATTGTTCTTCAGGCTTCCAGATTTTGAGTGACTCTACAAACAAGTTTGCTCAAGGAAATGATGCTGAGAACAGGTCTGATGGCATTATAGATAAAGTCTTGGCAGAACACTCAGGAGTTCTGACTTTAAAGACTCGAGGGGGAGTTTTGCTAATCTTGACATAAAAAAAGTCTCTCTCAGGGGGTAATTTAAGAGGTAAACTGAATGTCATGTTAGAAGTCTAGCACAGCATTGTGCTTTCCTCATAAACACTCTTCTCACACGCATCATCAAATGAAAGAGAAATTGCCAAGACATTTGTAAACAAGAAAATTCATGTACAAGCTTGTCTCCTGTCCTTGATACAGAAAAAGGATTTTCAGAGGCCCTACATCTGCATGATTTGATCTTAAAAGTGGCTCTTTTGGCTCTGGAAGGATAAACCAATGAAATTCGAAACTGCCTAAAGAACCTGTTTATATTGATCCACACTATCTGTTGGCATTTTGCTCTTGATAAGCAAGAAAAAATAATCACTAGCCATGGATAAACAAAACTTTATTTCTAATCCTCAGAATAGTTCTTTTTTTTCCCTGAAAAAAATTGCTTCAGACTCCTTTACTAGACTGGCCTGTCTTCTCCAAAGGGAGAAAATTATGCTGCTAAGCCAATATTAAACATTGGGGGGGGGGGGTGAAGGTGTATAAAATGTAGTCTGCTACAGTAAATTACTAGAGAATAGTTAATCAATGCATAAAACACAGAATGCAAAAAAAGAGTTTCAAAGGGTATAACGCAATGCAAGAGAAACCCATGTGAATTCTTTTTCTGAAGGAATCATTTATAAAGCGGGTGACTGTAATCCAAGTACTGGGGAGGCTGAGGCAGGAGGATTATGAATTGAGACTAGCCAATGCTAACTGGTGAAATTCTATCTCAAAAATTCCCAGAAGGGGTTGGAGAAATCACTCAGTGGTTAAGACTGATTGCTACCCTCACAGAGGACCTGAATTCAGTTCCCAGCACCCATGTTGGGCAGCTCACAATTGTCTGTAATTCCAGCTCCAGGGGATCTGATCCCAGGCTGAAAAGCAGACATGTTACTGCTCAGATCTCCAGGCCTCTACAGAATTCTGGCTTTAGAAATCCTGTGAAAAACACATGACATTGTTTGAGCTACTGCCCACAGTTGCCCAGACATAAATACTGCAGGGCAATCCCTGGCATGTTAGAACAGCAGAGTTTAGACCCTGCTCTTAGGTACTCGCAAGTCTGAATATGGCCACAGAGCCTCTATTTTTGTATTTTTCTCTTGCAATCCTGGTAATTGGTCAAGTTTAAAATTGTGGATAAAAATGGCTAATCCCAGCTGGGCAGTGGTGGCGCACACCTTTGATCCCAGCACTCGGGAGGCAGAGGCAGGCAGATCTCTCTGAGTTCAAGGCCAGCCTGGACTACAGAGTGAGTTCTAGAACAGCTAGAGCTACACAGAGAAACCCTGTCTCAAAAAACCAAAACCAAAAAAAAAAAAAAAAAAAAAAAAGGGTGAGGTGCTAATCTCATTCACGTATTTAAAATTACTACATCATATTTTTATTAAAGACAGCCAGTGTACTTTGAATATCCATCAGCTAAGTAAGTCAAATGAAGGAAAATCTCAGCTTGCCTAATTTCCCCTAAATATTAAATGAGTAGACAATAAAGCATAATCTACAATAATGAAAACTATTTATACTTTTCGTAAATAATTTACCTTTCATAAGTAAGTTATTATTTACTTATTTACTTAAAATCATGTTTGTGACCATGAATGCAGTTCCTGTGAAGGGCAGAAAAGGGCATCAAATGTCTAAGTTGGACTTACAGGAGGTTGTAAACCACCTGGTGTTGGTGCTCAGAACCGAACTTAGGTCCTCTGGAAGAGTAGTACATGTTCTTAACCACTGAGCCAACTCTCCAGGCCCTAACATCTATTTGTTTTTATAAAGGACACCACTTGTGTGTGAGTGTGTGTGTGTGTGTGTGTGTGTGTGTGTGTGCTGGGACGTAGTGTGTGAAGACCAGAGGACAACTTTGTGAGTTGGATCCCTCCTAACACCATGTGGGTCTCAGTTGTGGACTCAGGTCAGGCCTGCCAGTGGTACCCTGCAATCACTCTAGATCGGTCTTGCTTACTCCAGAATTTCCTGTAATGGAATCATGTAATATGCACCCTTTAGTGCCTGTCTTCTTTCACTTGGCATAATGCTTCTGAAACTCACACGTTTCGTGTTTCAGTAATTCACCTTTTTTTTTTTTCTTTTTTTTTTTTTTTTTTTTTTTTTTTTTTTTTTTGCTGCTAAGTAGCATAACAATGGAAGTATCCTTGTAGATGGACACCAGAGTTGTTTCTGGGGTTTGGCTGTTATGAGTAAAGCTGCTATAAAAGTCTTCCCAACAATGTTTTAAATACTTTATTTTCCCATGGGTAAACACCAGGGATTGGAATTGTTGAGTGAGAATGTGCGTTTTGATATATTTTGATATGTATGTTACGTAAGAGAGTTCTGCCCACTCACCAACACTGTGGAAATGCCAGCAGCTCCATATCCTCACGGCTGACATCAGTCTTGCATCTCTGCTGTTCTGATGCATGTGAACTGATAGTTCACTGTGGTTCAAATTTGCATGTCTTTTATAAAAATGGCTTGAGGGCTTTTTATTTGAGCACATTTGGCCACTTATACATTTTCTTTCATAAAGTTACTGCTCAAATAATTTTTTAGTTTTTAAGTTGAGTTATTTATGTTTTGAGTTACATACATTCTATACATACTTTTAAAATATTTTGAATTCTTTGAGAATTTCATACAGTGTATTTTGGACATATGCACCCACTCTTCCATATATATACACACTTTGAACACATATTCTTCACCAGATAAATACTTTATAAATATTTTCAGCTCTTTATTTTCTTAATGATGTCTTTTCAGGAGCAGGAATTTTAAACTTTGATGAAATCTAATTTATCATATTTTTTCTATCTTATTGTTTATATTTTCTGCATCCCCTGAGAAACTTTTCTCTATATTCAATTTTCAGAAACATTTTACTATACTTCCTAAAATATTTTAAAGCTTGAGTCAGCAGGATGGTTCAGTGATTAAAGGTGTTTGCCATCAAGTCCTGGCCACCTGCACTTGATGCCTGGGGCCCATGTGGAGGAAGAGGGAGAAAAGAAACCCACAGAGTTGTCCTCTGGATGGATGCTACATGCACATTCTGGCACTAGTGTCCTGTCTACACCATGTGTACATGAGCACACACACACACACATTAGCAATAATAAATAAGACGTTTTAAAATTCATCTCAAAGTTCTACGATTCTTAGCCTGTGTCCTACCTTGACTGTTTGCTGTGGACGGTGTGATGGCAGACTGAGGTGAGTTCTTTCCCTATGTGGATGTCATGTTTCAACATGACTTAGCAGAAAACTTTTTGCTGGACTAGATAGACTGTCGTGGATCCTCTATCAAGTCACATGGGAGTAGGAAACAAGCTCAGCTCATAAAAGTGCTTGATGTGGAAGCCCAAGGGTCTGAGTTCAATACCTGGAATCCTGGAAGAAAGAACACATCTGTAAACCCGGCACTCCTGTGGCAAGATAGGAAACAGCTATAGGGGAAGGGAGCAGACATGCGCTGAAACAAGCAAGACCCTGCCTCAACATGGTGGGAGAGAACCAATTCAAGTTCTCCTGAGTGCCACATGATGAGCACATGCATGTGGGCACACACACACACACACACACACACACACACGCACACACAGTTATAATATAGGACTCTCCATTTTTTTTATTGTCTGTTTACCTCTATGTCAAACACCATCTGTGCTCATTACTGTAGCTTTATCATAAGTTATGAAATCAGATAACAAAGTCCTCTAAATTTTTCCTCTTCAAAATCCTTTTAGATTTTCTAGGCTCTTTGCAGTAGTTGTACAAGTTTTAAAATAAAAAATCTGTTCATATATCAGTGCTGGAGAGATGGCTCAGAGGTTAAGAATCTATCGTATAGACTCTACACTGTTCTTGCAGAGAACCTGAGTTTGGTTACCAGCACAGCCATACACAACTGCATGTAACTCCAGCTCCAGGAACATCTCTCTCTCTCTCTCTCTCTCTCTCTCTCTCTCTCTCTCTCTCTCTCTCTCTCTCTCTCTCTCTCACACACACACACACACACACACACACACACACACACACTAAATAAATAAATAAATAAATAAATAAATAAATAAATAAATAAATAAATAAAATATCTATAGTCATGCATCCAAGTCATGCTCCAGGTACCTGGACCATGTTAGATGGAATCCTGGTGCTGACATCTTGGGCTCACCTATCTCAGCCTGGAAATCTACCTTTCTTCTCGTTTGCATAACTAATCCCAAAAGCTGTGGTACATTGCCTCCACCCATTAGCCATTTGTCCCTAGAGAGCAGCTCTGTACTCTTAGGATGGGATGAAGTCAGCAGGACCTGTCCTATAACTTCAACCAGACACAACACCACAGCCCGTTACCTATTTTGACTACAACAAAGTGACTTCAACCATCAAAATCTTCACTGACATATATAATCATTGTTACTTGTCATTACAAATAAATGCTACAGTTCAGAGTTTGTAATTCATAAAACATTCAGAAATGTCAGCTGAACTATTCTCACACTAAGCTTGAGGAAAACATTTTATTCAGATTGCTAACCTAAGTTTCAAACAAAGATATTTTTTTACAAAGAGCAGCTTAGCGGGTTTTAAATATTCTTTCTGCAGGGTGTCATGGAGTGATACTTCCCAAAGCCAACTTAGGTTATCCATCATATGATAATTAATGACAATGGGGGAGCAAAGCTTCTCTTTAACTTCCAGTCAGTTTTATCCTTTCCAAAGATTTCCTTCTGTTTTCAGAGAGGGGTTTTTGGAAGGAAAGAATAACCAAAGGAAGGGGAAAGGGCAAAAGAAATCTTCCTCGGAAAATCCGATCGTCTTTTGCAGAGACTGGCACGGTTTCCATACACTCACAGAGGTACCCCCCGGTTATGTTGCAAAAGCCACGCAAATAATAATTGTGGCTAAGTGCTGCACTGACAGTCAATATTGTATTTTCCAAGCTTGTCCTCATTATTCTTTATAGTATTCATGCATTTTGTGAAAGATCAAAAGATTTACATATCATATGGAGTGCTTTAGGGAGTAACTTGCTGAGTACTTTAAATGCGCCATGTTCCACAGCCTTTTAAAGTCGGATTTCACTTCTCTCTCCTTTGTGATAAAAAATAACAAGATAGAGCTAGATGAGTTCTTCCCTCAATATAATAAAACATCTATTTTTAAATATAAGATGAGAGTTTGATATTTTTATCTCTGATTCCAAATACAATTTTGTGGTCCCAAATAATAAACAGTCGCTTTCTTTTAACATACGCATTTGAAGAAAGAAAAAAAAAACAAAACCAAATCTATATAACCCAACCTCAACAGATCCTCAAGCAAACCGCTACACACACACCACAACGTTCACTGCAGTTATTAATAATAGAACTGATATATCTGCTTGGAGACACTGAGAGTGTTGGCTTTCTGGAAGCGGAGAATAGAGACCCATGGCTTTTATTCGACAAAATGTAAGTGTGGTAGGAGCTAGTAGCAGTCATTTTCTTGGTAGATGTAGATATAAAGTGCAATGGGGAATATTCTCAGGAGAAGCAGTCTGGCCTGCTGGAGCTGAATGTCCCTTACTAATTGGGTCAGGTCAGAAGCTGAAGATCTGCTGTGCTGGAACTCTTCATGAATGGATTGTTGTGCCTTGCGCTCCTGAGGTTAGTGTTGACAGAACATTAGGGGTGGTTGTTGACAGGAGCAGAGCCAGCTCAAAGTCATTGCTCCCAACACAAATGCTTTTAAGAAAAGCACAGCGAGGCTGGGGAGATGGCTCATGGGTAAAAGCTCTAGCCACATAACTCTGAAAACCCAGGTTTCATCTCTGGAACCCACCTCGAAAGCCCAATGCAGTGATGCACACCTGTAATCTCACGACATCTGCTCTGAGAAGAAAAGTAGAGACCAGAGAGCCAGCTAGCCCAGGGCAGGCAGCAGAGCCGCACAAAGAACAGGGACCTTGCCTCAGCAAGGTGGAAGGTGCGAACAGACTCTCGGAAGTCGTCCTCTGAGCTGCACATGCATGCGCGTGCACGCGTGCTCGCGCACACACACAAAATAAATATTTTCTAACAAAGAAACTAAAAAACTTCCTAAAATCAGCTATGCAAATATGAAATAAGTCGGACAAGTAGTTTGTTTTCCATCCAATACTCTAGAAATACTAACACGCACAGACCCCACTTTGTCCTATCACATTCTATTCACTGGGCTTTCCCCAGCACACTGTGTCCAAGAGGAGAAGGGAGTCACCGTCATCAAGCCTTTCTTCTTGAGACATGCTGTCTTCCTACTATGGCAAAAAAAGTCCTGGGGGAGCTAGAGAGTGTGTTTGTTTGGGGCATTTCACTTTACTCCAGAACAAACTGAGGGAAAACTCTTCTTTAATGAACCAGTGCAGTGTAGAGAATTCTGCTTAAATATTTGCTCAGATAATATTTCCTCACTCTGAAGCTACAGATCTGACAACAGAGACAGATTAATAGCAGCAGTGAGCCCCACAGTTGTTTGAAGAAAGACTCGCATATCAAGGCAGGAACTAAAGAAAGACTGACACTCTTGGGGTGTAGGATCCACAGAGATGCTGCGCCATCCTCCGAGAGCCAGCGTGTGCACGGCTCTGCCTCTGCCTCCTTATCCCAGAGTGTCCCAACAGAAGTGACACAGGAATTCCAAAGCCAAAACACACATAGAGCATACTAAGTCAGCTGTAGCTTTGGATATAATATATTCTGAAACATTTGAAAGATGATCAGCAGCAGGTCCCAAACTCATATCTATATGATGTGAAGCTTGTTACAAACTCAAAGTAAAAAATGTCAAAGAAAAAAATAGTGATCTTTAGAGAGAAGATTAAAATATAGATACTAATAAAAAAAAAGAATAGTTTTGTTTTTGTGTGAGGAGGTTGTTTTAGTGAGCAGGTAACTCTGACTTAAAAACAAATAGTTTCAGATTATGGTCTCAGTTTTCAGCTTTCATATCGTCTCAGAACTAAAGTCTTATTGAGTTGCCCAAGGTAGCCAATTTCTAGTTCAAGTAATCCTCTTCCCTTAGCTCCCAAATATTACCTCTTGACTTATAGTACATTTGATAAATCTCTCTCTCCCTCCCTTCTCCCCCTCCAACCTCTCCCCCTTTCCTTTTTTTCTCTTCCTCCTTCCCCAAGATGCTTTCTCCACAAAAATGCATCCAAAATGTTTTGTCTAATATCTCCTTAAACTGTGTTTGGTGATAGAATTTGAAGTGATTGCCACCAAAGTTTAGTTCCTTCTGATGCATACATTTCATTTCTTATAAAAAAAAAACAAAACCAACCCATGGGTTTCTTTGTGTTAAAAATAGTTAACAGCAAATATTCCACTAAGCTTGCAGATGTTACTGTTACTAGGTAGTAGGCTTAAATTCTTTTTGTTTATTTTATTTTATGATTATAGTGTTTTGCTTGCATGTATGTATGTGCATTATGTATGTGTATTATGTGTGTGTAGTACCATCAGAGATCAGAAGAGGGCACTGGATTCCTCGGAATCAGAGTTACAGATGGTTGTGAGCCATCGTGTAGGTTCTGAGAACTGAATGGAACCCAGGACCTTTGAAAGCAACAAGTGCTTTTAATGGCTGAGCCATCTCTCTACCCTGCTTCTTTGTACTTCAGTATCTATTTGTTATTCTCAAAATAAAATAATACAGTATCTGTTTTTAAAAACGTGAAAGACCAGGCTGACAGTGAAGGCAGACTTTCAGTGTCTGAAATTTCATGATGCATTCAGGGCTGGATCAGGAGCAAAAAGAAGAAATGCAGGAACCCATGTCAGATCCTCCTACCCACCCCTGCACTGCTCTAATTGCTTAGCAGTCAGCTTGTATGCTAGGAGATTGACCTTACTATCACCTTCTCAAGGGTCAGATATTGTTTTCTTCTTTCTCTTCCTTCTCCCTCTTTCTTCCTCCCTCTTTCCTTCTTCTCTCATTCCCTCCTTCCCTCTCCCCTTCCCTCCTCCCCCTCTTTCTTTCCTTTTAAGACAAAGTCTTATATGTAGCCTGGCTGACCTGGAAACCACTATGTAGATCAGGTTATCCTAAAACTCACAGAAATCCACTTCCTCTACCTTCTGAGTGCTGAAATTAAAGCATGCTCCACCACACCTGGCCTAAAGACCAAGATTTTTAACAAAGGATGTGGTGGGAGCCACTTCTCAACCTTGTTTATGGAAAGGGATATCAGTGGGTACTTCAGGTCACATGGTCTATTAGCCAGCACTCCCTAACTGTGACAAAGTACCCAAAAGAATCAGCTTGTATAATAGGAAGTTCTATTTTGGCTGCCAGCTTCAGAGGTCTTAGTCCATGGCTTCTTGGTCCTGTCACATTTAGGCCTGATGTGGTACAGTAGATCATGGCTGGAGTGTGTGGAGAAGGACCTGTTCACTTGGTGGAAGATATGAACAGAGAAGAGACTGGTATTCCGTTATGCCTCTTGAAAGACCACCCCTATTGACCGAAGACCTCCTACTAGGCTCCATCCATTAGAAGTTCAGGAAGCTCCCCAAAAAACCAAGCTGAGAACAAGCCCTTAATTTAGTAGAATTTTGTGGGATGTTCTAGATCCAAACTATAGCACCTGGCATCATTTGATATCCCAGGAAAACACTAGAGAGATCTTCCACTCAAGCAGAAGTTTCCTAAGGTTGGGAAATAAGTAAGAAAGTGTGGGACAAGCTAAAACTATAATAAGGATCGTGGTGAAGAAATCTGATTAGAAAGTAAGGTTAAGACCCAGATAAATCCCTTCAGATATGATGCTGGCCAGTTTTATGTTAACTTGACACAAGCTGAAGACATGTGAGAGAAGGGAACCTCAACTGAGAAAATGCCTCAGTAAGATCTGGCTGTAGTCAAGTCTGTAGAGCATTTTTTTTTTTAGTTAGTTAGTGATGGATGGGCAAGGGTTCAGCCCACTGTGGGTGGGGCAATCCCTGGGCTGATGGTCCTGGGTTCTATAAATAAGCAGACTGAGCAAGCCATTGGAAGCAAGCCAGTAAGCAAGCAGCACCTCTCCATGGCCTCTGCGTCAGCTCCTGCCTCCAGGTTCCTGCCCTGTTTGAGTTCCTGTCCTGACTTCCTTCAGTGATGAACAGTGATATGGAAGTATAAGCCAAATAAATGTTTTCCTCCTCAACTTGATTTTG
Organism: Peromyscus eremicus; assembly: GCF_949786415.1. Classification (NCBI taxonomy): domain Eukaryota; kingdom Metazoa; phylum Chordata; class Mammalia; order Rodentia; family Cricetidae; genus Peromyscus; species Peromyscus eremicus. The sequence continues at coordinate 72,138,421 of NC_081425.1, read as the reverse complement.
GCCCTGGAGTTTTATCACAGCAATAGTAACCCTAACTAGGACAGATTACACATAAGGGAAACAGGCATGTTCTTAGAGCCCCCAGGTCTAAACTGCTTGGAACCCTTGGAGCCTTCCACTTCAATGAGTGGCTTAGTCAAAATTGATGCTACTCACATGCAACCTCCAGTGAGATTTGCTTCTTGCAAATACTTCCACAAGTCCCTGGCCTTTACACTGGCTATCGTTCATTTGTAGATCTTCATGGCTTCTCTCACTTAAATACACATAGAGAGAATCCAAGGTGTGACTGAATATAGCCAATGTGACTGTGAGGTATATCTTCTATGACCTGCATCCAAGTCAACACGAGGTGGATCTGAAGAGCAGGGCACCCTTTCTGGGAATCCAATCATGGCTTGGAAGAATATCTGCTAATCAGAACAGCTAACATTTATTGGGTACTTAATGTGCACCTGGAACTGTGCTAAATATTTGACATTCATTATCTTGCTTAATCCTTACAATCTCTATTGTCTTCATTTTATAGATGAAGAAATTGAGGATTACAAAAGTCAAGAAACCCACCCCCAGTCACATGGCCATATATCTGGATAGGAAGAAATCCAAGCCTAAGGGTGACTGTCTCATACGTTGTACATCCTTGGTGATAGCTTGCTACTGGGAAGGGGGATGTTCAAAACTAGTGAGAGGCCACAGAGTTCATACACTTCAGAAAGGAAGGCAGACCTTTTCCTGGTTTCAAACACCAGGACAGCTTCCTTTATCTATTAAAGCCAAATAAATTAATGTCAAAAGTGAAATACAGAATGAAAACAACAACAACAAAAGATGATGCCTGTGATAAATCCATATCTAGACACTAATGCTTTCTGGATTTGCTACAAAAGGAAAGAACAACTACCACACTTATAAAAAAGTCCATAAAATATATGAAGTTCTTCACAGGACAGGACGATTGAGAAGTTTTAAAGTTGAGTGCTTGGGAACTGTTTAGAAATACTGTACCTTCATAATGTGTACAGTTTGCTTGAATGCACATTTTGTCCCTTTTTTTGGGCAGCAGATTCACTTTTGTGTTGAACGTTGCTTATCTAGATGAGTAAAGCCATTTGTTTTTCCTGACTGGAAGTCATTGGGAGTAAAGCTGTCGGGTATTTACAAAGGAAAACAGTGTGCCAAGTGGCAATGAACCCACATTTCCCACACTGACTACCAGGTGCAGCCCACTGAGCTCGGTGCTTTGCTAAGCTTGGTGCTCTCTTGAGCTTGGTACTCTTCGAGGATGCTGAAGAAGTTCCCATGATCATGGTCTCTGAGACCATGGATAAGAGACAAGCACACGTAAGATATCTTACATTTTATGTCTGTGTATGTATGTGCGTATGTGTGTATGTGCAGGCAGATGTATGCAGGTTCATGTGCACATGTGTGTGCGTGTGTGTGTGTGTGTGTGTGTGTGTGTGTGTGTGTAGCGCATGTGTGTGTGTGTGTAGCGCATGTGTGTGTGTGTGTGAGTGTGGAGGTCAGAGTTTGATGTCAGGTGACTTCACTGATTGCTTGATGCTGTATATTTATTGAGCAGAATCTCTTGCTGAACTTCAAACTCACTGATCTGGCTAGTCTAGTTAGGCAGCTAGCCCTAGGGATCCTGTCTCTCCTCATGAGCACTGGCATTACAGGTGGACTGCCAGGCCCTCCCATCTTTTATGTGGGTCCTGGGAATCCAGACTCTGGTCCTTAAACTTGCATGGCAAGTGTTTTATCCATCAAACAGTCTCCCCAGCCCCGATACCTTACATTTTAACAGCACATTAACAAACATTAACAACACATTAACAGCACATTAACAAAAGCAAAAAAGCAAGATGCAAAATATAATTAGATACAAAATTTTAAGGAAACACAACATTCTTATTATAAAAATGCAACTGATAAGCTAAAATTTTTGTAGCAAACTTTATGTCAAGTTCTGGGATGAAAAGCTTATAAAAGATAATTCCTAAAAACTAGACTAATAAGTAGAGATTGGTGGTTGATATGTTTTCATGTCAAGTATGTTAAGAAACATGGTCCTTTATGGGTAGCTACACAATTCACTGCTTTCCTTTTTAGCAAGCAGGAATAATGTGTTAATGGTTCTTGGTTTCTCTTCATGAAGTCAATGTTCACTGTTCTCACTAGATAACTGAGGTTAAGGGCATCTTGTGCCAATTGCCTTACATTCCATACATACTTGCACTTTTTGGTTTGTTTGTTTTATAACAAGTTCTCACTATGGAGCCCTGGCTGGCCTGGAACTTGCTATGTAAAACAGGCTGGTCTTGAACTCTGAGACCAGCCTGCCTCTGCTTCCCAAGTACTGGAACTGGGCCACCATACCTGGCCACACTTACACTTTTTTGAGTAGTGTGAACACACACACACACACACACACACACACACACACACTACTATGCACAGTAAGAAGTTGAATGATTTATGACCAATAAGTGAAATGTATATATCATGACCCACAAAATTTATCAGTTAAGCTTTAGATCTCACATGTCTTCAAAGGTTCAAGTATTAAAGGCTTTGTTCCCCAGGTGATGATGCTGTTGGCAGGCAAGTGGAGCCTTTAGGAAATGAGACCTGGTAGAAGAAGGTAGGTCACTGGGTGTGTGCCTTTGAAGTGTGTATTGGCACTCCCCCCACACCTCTCTGTCACCATGAGGCAAGCAGACCTCCACCACCCACTTCTGCCACAATGCTTTCTCTACAATGTCCCTTCTGAGCAGGTTATACTTAGGAATATATATGTGTATACATGCACATGCATGAATGTAATACAATTAATGAAAAAAGAGACCATGAATTTGAAAGAGAGCAAGGAGAGATATACAGGAGTGTTGGAGGAAGGAAAGGGAAGGGAGAAATGTTGTCATTATAATCTCAAAAGAGTAAATATGAACAAATAAATAAAGATTAAAAAGTTGCAGAGAGATCTCTGAAAAGCTGTGATCTATGGGCCTCTGTACTCCTCAGGCTTTATCTCTGTCACCACCTACATGCTGCCACAAAAGGGCTAAGATGATATATATATCCTTACTTACAAACAGTGGTCTGTGCAAAGAAAAGCATCCCCATTTAGATCTGAAGTCTCTTACTGCTTAACACTCACCCTACAGCCTTGAAAAAAGACAAGAAATTAGACAGGTGTGCCAGACACTTCTCCATCTTAGGAAGCAATTTTGCAGGCAGAACTAAACTTTCCCTATAATATCCATTGTCTTTGTGAAACTCTCCCAGCCAAGATGAAAATCCCCCCAAATTTCAAGGAATTTGAATAAAAGTGTCTGGGTAAGAGCATTGTTTGCGTGAGATAAAATGCAAAACCTCATCTGTTCTTTCTTACACACACACACACACACACACACACACACACACACACACACACTGAAACCTCCCAGCCTATTTTTCTAACCAACTGCCAAGAACCTGAGCTGGGCCTTTCTGTTTTGCTCTCAGCTGATGCTGGCTCCCTTCGAGGCAATTCGGCACAGCATCAGGCTTACCTCATGTCTCGCTGAAACACTGGTTCTGAAAAGCAGCCTCAAGATGACATTCTGGGACGAAGACCGATGTTGTATGCAGCGTGGGAGGCAGGAACAGGGGGAGGTGGCCAAGCGGTGTTAATGCAAATGTGTTCCCCGGCTTACTTGCTGGCACACCAAGTGGACACCCAGCCATCTGAATCTGGGCCAGCGAATTTGGCACATCTTGGGCAGGCAGAGCACGAGTCCAGCGCAGCATCCTGCTGCTGCTGGCATGTATACAGCTGTCTTTCTTCATCTGACTCTCGCTGCCACCACGGACACTCAACAGGTGCTGCCAGGGACACTGTGTTTGGCAGCTGTCAACTTTCAATAATCATCTCTGTAGCAGATCCTGCTCCGTTCTCCCGCCCCACTTTTCCCCCTCCACACCCCTCTCCAAAAGCCCAGCACCATTTGGACCGTTGCAAGATGCAGTTAGTTAGGTAAGGACACTGGTGAAGGCCCGAGGTCATCTGGAGAGAGATCCTGCTGGGCCGCAGCCCCGTTGTGCCTTCGACTGCTACAAGCTACAGCTCTTCTGAGTTGATTCAGCCATCTTTTCTTAGTCCTCTTTCTGAGGTCAGTTGATTTTAAGGTTTTATCTTATTGGGATGCGGGGAAAGGTTTATTTTGTCTGATACAGTTTCACATTAGTACCCATTACCATTATCTACTGGTGACATGTCTGCTCCAGGAGAGCTGCATCTATGTTCTTACAGGAGAGGGGGGACTAAAGTATAACGATGTTTATTTTAGTGAACACACAAAGATTATGTACTTTTATGGTAGAAACTGTATGGCGTAATGTTTTCAAATGTGTATACATTGTGCTATGGCTATGCCACGCTTGTGAACAAATGCATGACCTCTGAAGTGAACTGCTAAGCCATTCTTCTTGCCCTTCATTTTTTATTAGCTGTTTTTGAAACAGGACCATGAAAGAGCAGGCCTCTTTCAGATCACAAGCACAGAAAATGGCCTTGAAAGCTTGCTGGAACCAGAAGTCTCCCTGGAGCAGAAGCTGAGGAGACGAGAGGGTTTTGTGGAACTGTATGAGAAGTGAGCACACTGGTCAGCAGAGGCCAGCCAGACACAATATGACTGGACACTGTATCAACTCTCTCAATCAGAATCTCTTTCTGGCCCTTCTCCAGAGGCAAGCTCCACCCCAAGTTCTGTGACACCTGGAGCCTTTTAGTCCCTATAATGCCTCTACTTGGACCTCCATTTAGACAAGATAGTCTACTTGTCCCAGTTTCTGAACCATAAGATGCAGGCTTTTGTGGGCTCAGTATCCTGCCTCTCCTTGGCTCAGTGACATCTGTGTAACCGTCTGTGTGGCTCCCTCTCAGTGTTCATTAAGGAGTGGGTTTTCTTGTTATCTTTCATTATCATCAATATTGAAGCTGTTTTCTCTGTAGTTTTGAATCTTTAGGGGGAAAAAGACAGGTGCTTCATACAGCACATCACCAAGCAAATATCTTTCAGTAGGTGCCCAGTTCATCCTCCAGAAAGGATGAGGCAAGAAAGACGCCGTCCTCCAGAATCTCCACTCTCTTGACTTCCCTGTAGTCCCCCCTTAGTCCACAAGTTGCTTTTCTTTGCTTAGCTTTCCATAGTGAAGAGTTGTAGACTAACGGTCAAGGAAGCCCTCCCCACACTAACACTTTAAGAAATATGCATTATCTATGTCTTGCACAATGTAAAAGCTATAATTTTAGAGCACAGATTTTGTTTCTTTTTATTATTTTTATCTATCTATCTATCTATCTATCTATCTATCTATCTATCTATCTATCCATCCATCCATCCATCCATCCATCCATCCATCCATCCATCTATCTATCTGGTAAGATTTCACTCATGTAACCCAGGTTGGCCTCTAACCCACTGTATAGTCATGGATGACCTTGAACTTCTGATCCTTCTGCCTCTATCTCCTGAGTATTAAAATTGCAAGTGTGTGTTCCTGTGCCTGGTTTATGGAGAGCAGGGCCTGGGACCCAGGGTCTGTGCATGCTAGGTAAGCGCTTTAACGACTGAACTACATCCCCTTTGTAGCCGGAGACTACAGATGGCAACTCGGTCACTGAGTAGGAATTTTAAGGTTACCATTGTCTCTGACAGCTGGCTAGTCACATGCTCAAGCATAAAGCCTCAGCAGTGTTTCCCTGCGGGGCATATCTACTCCACAGGAGACCCACACAGAGTGCCACAAAGATGCTGCCAAACAGCTGAGCAAACATTCTCTTCCTCAGTTATTAATCTCTGTACGTTCCTGCTCACAACAAAAAGAACAGAGTCTAGAAGAGCCCACAGACCAGGGTTGTCCTCTCCAGCACACACAAGTAACTGGAGCAAGTAGTGGAGGCACTTCTGTGCTGTAAAAACCTCACCGACAGTAAAGGCATCTTCTTGCTCTCCAATATGGCCATTAATATGTAAATCTTAAGCTTGCTAGAGGGATTATTGCATATCCCATATGATGGTAGCTCACATTGTAATGATTGCATGTGCCTTTTTTGTGGTTTTCAAGTAAAACGTCTTACTCTTGAACAGTATAATCAGCCTCTTACTAATGTTAATAACTAAATGTCATAGATGTAGAACATTGCTTTAGATGGAAGGCATAGTTTCAGCCTCTGGGATCTTTAATGTATGATTTACAGTACAACTAGGATATCCATGATAAATGTACGTGTGTGCAAGTATGTATGTATGTATGTATGTATGTATGTATATATATTACATACAACATATATGTGCATGTTATCTATTATGTAACAAGGATAAATCCCACAAATCAGTCATTGAATGCATTAGAAGATGCCCAGGCTTTGTCTTGCTTCCTCTATATTCTAGCTATTGAGAATAAAGAACTATGCTGGGCTGGAGAGATGGCTCAGTGTTTAAGAATGTGTATCGCTCTTGCAGAGGACCAGAGTTTGGTTCCTTATATCCATGTCAGATGGCTTACAACCACCCATTCTCCAGATCCAGGGTATTTGACACCACTAGCCTCTTAGGGCACCTTTACTCCTGCACATATCCATACAAAGGTACACACACATATGCATAGTTAAAAATTAAATCTTTTTTAAAAAGAAAAATAACTAAATACCACTAATTTAGTATATGTGTCATTTCCCAAAAGATACTTGCCACAACCATGTAAGATGTTCCACCATGACATCTTAGATGGACTTTCAATAGGCTGTTCTAATATTTAATTTGATAAGCTACTTACGTGTTTCTGAATAATGAAGCTTATGATGAACCTTTCATCATGAATTGTCTTCATATTCCTTTTGCAGATGTGATTAGCCCAAGGGTAATTTGTGGAAGAAAGATTATTGGTAGACCAGATGGTGATGCTGGCACATATTCTACAAGCAGGTAAGGCGGACCCTAGTCAAGTGTATGATGGTTCCAGTAAGGGCAAATCCCATCGTTACCTGAAAGGTCAGATGTAACTGCTCTCCTACCATGTGTCTGGCTGGTTTCTCTGAGGGATGATGGCTGCCAGAGGGTTCAGTGTCCATCTTTACTCCTACAAGTCTGAGATAGGCCAGATGTGGTGAGAGGACCCATACTACTGGGCCAGGTTCAGCCTCATGGTAGTAGCCTTCTACCATGGCTACTATGCCAACAGGCCTACTGAGAAACCATGGATACAGTTAGGGAAGAAGGATGCCTGACATCAGTTGGATGGATTGGGCTCTATTCCTGTCTAAGAACCCCTTCTTTGCAGGTGTCCTCTGTATGTCATTCATATGTGACTTGAGGAATGCATACTGTCAGCCACTTCCATGGGGTTTTCATGTGCCTTTTCCCTAGACTTTCTAATTAGGAGTCTCCCAATCCTGTTCCTCCAGGAGCCCTCAGTAAGCACTCACAAGCAGCAGATGCTTGGCCATGGGTGAGGGATTTAGGCAGGACACCACAGCATCTACTATACACTTCAGACATTTGATGTGGTCACAACTATACTTCAATCATAGCACCTGTTTCCTAGTAGAGACCCCAGCTCCAAGGCAGTATTCTCTGAACATCAGTTTATACAAGATAACCACTATGAAAGGTCTATCAAAAAATCTATTGATCAAAGATGAAAACAAAATATCCTCAGCTCTACTGGGGAATATAGTCAGGTGCTGGGGTGTGAGTTTATTAATCACAAATCTTTTCCAACATTCTTATATACTTGAGCCCGTTGACCTGTTACTCTATAGAAAGGAAATTTTGATGTCTCTGTCTTATTTCAGAAGCCATTTTCAAACCCGCATGTTAAGAAACTTACCCCAGCAAACTCTTAGGCCAACTTCACAGGTATTGACAAAATATCAAGTCCGGAATCATGGGTGAATATCTATATGCCACGTAGTATAGCCTTGTATGCCAGCCCCTATTCTACAATCTTCAAGGTCATTTTCTACTGATGTATCTACCTTTCTTGCCAGTACATGATGATAAATCTTGTTTTTTTTGCTTTGTAGTTATAGAAACAAAGCTATTGGAGAATTAACCCAGAATCAGTTGTGGGAAACTGAGGAAAAAGCATAGATATAGGAATTAGAACAAGATGGAGATTTGGTTGTAAGACAAAGGAAGAAACAGAAGTCGATAGGTAGTCAGATCTAACCACTGGGAGAAGAAATTGCTGAAGGATGCTACTACATGGGACGTCCTCTTGTCTTCGCAAGTGTTCTCTCCATAGCACGTCTCCCCGAGGTCTTCCCAGCTGCCCTGCTTTGACTACCACTTAGTGTAAAGTGAGCAGAAGACCAGAGTTGGTCCAGTAGCAAGACTGACTTCTGATGCTAGGCTAGAGCACCTTAATCTTCCCCAACTCAGAATGGGATTGGTTCCACAATCAACAGATTGACTATTAGTCAGGGTTCTCTAGAGTCACAGAACTCATGGAATGACTCTATCTCTATCTATAGCTATATGAATTTATTGGGGTGACTTACAGGCTGCAGTCCAACAATGGATAGTTATGAATGGGAAGTCCAAGAATCTAGCAGCTGCTCAGTCCCATGAGGCTGGGTGTCTTAGCTGGTCTGCTGGGATCCCAAAGGAGGAACGGATGTGCTGACAAGGTGAGGACAAGCAGATAAAGTACAAACCCTTCCTTCTTCCATTGTTCTTATATAGGCTTCCAATAGGTGTGGCCCAGAGTAAAGGGGTGCCTTCCAGGCTCAAGGTCTGGATTAAAGGTGTGTGTCTTCCGGCCTCAAGATCTGGATCAAGGGCTTGTTGTCTTCCTGCCTCAAGATTTGGTATACCTTTCATTTCTGGATTATAGCTCATTCCAGATATAGTCAAATTGACAACCAAGAATAGCCATCATATTGACCAAGCCTAGAGGTGGGCAGATCAGGGCCCAAGAGGCTCAGAAATGTAAGAGTGTAATAAAGACTGGCTCTCTTTAGAAGCTGGATCTCCATGAGGAAGTTCCTGAGCTTCTCTGTTTCATGCTGATTGGTGAGCTGGGAACAGCAGCGTCCATGTCTGCAGGTTGTAGTGAGGCCTGAATGAGTGCACGATGTAGAATATTTATAATCATGCCCAGCACAGAACAAGTGTTCAATAAGTGATAGTCAAAGCAGTAGCAACGGTTATGTCCTTACTGTTAGTGGTAAGAAGAGAGAATACTGAGAAAAGAGGACCAGTGAGAGACCTTGTCTCTAAATCTAAGGTAGACAGATCCTGAGGAACACCTGAGGTTGACCTCTGGACTCCAAACATGTATGCATGCACACCACAGGGTGGGGGAGGAAGAGAGAGAGAGAGAGAGAGAGAGAGAGAGAGAGAGAGAGAGAGAGACAGAGACAGAGACAGAGACAGAGACAGAGATAGAGGAGGAGAGACAGAAAGACTATTTATTGCCTGTTACTTATAAATTTTTTGCAAAGGATCAGTGCTTCTCAGCCTGTGGGTCCTGACCCCTTTGAGGGGTCAAATGACCCTTTCACAGGGATCACCTAAGAGCACCAGAAAATAGATATTTACATTATGACTCATAACAGTGTGGGAGACCAGCCCCCACATTTATTTTACCCCTGGGACTCTTGAGGTATGGAGAATAAGAGACTTAGTTAGAAATAGAGGGGAGGAGGTTGGGGATTTAGCTCAGTGGTAGAGTGCTTGCCTAGCAAGTGCAAGGCCCTGGGTTCAGTCCTCAGCTCCAGAAAAAAAAAATAAAATAAAAATGGGAAAAAAAAAGAAATAGAGGGGAGAGACTCGAGTGGGCCTCAATCCTTATCCACCGGCCCAGAACTTTATTCCAAAGGTCTATATATAACAGTGCCAAGGGGTGGAGTAAAAGACCTCCCCCTTGCTAGTTACAGTCAAGTGTAGACCCTTACAAACACCTGATACCCAGGCCCATGGTCCAATCAACCTCTTATGCAGTCCTGCTGGGTACAGCCACTAGGAAACCTTGTGGGTTCCAACATAACAGTAGCAAAATGACAGTTATGAAGTAGCAACAAAAATAATTTTATGGTTGGGGGGGTCACCCCAGCACGAGGAAGTGTATTAAAGGGTCACAGCGTTAGGAAAGTTGAGGACCACTGTGACAGATGAACTTGGCAGTGCACTGAAAAGTGTTTAGGTCACCTATCATCTCTTAAAATGTTTGTATCCTAGTAAAGACACTTCCACAAACCTAACCTAAGGAAATATCTCAAGTATGGGAAAAATTTCTAAATGTTAAATGAATTCCATCATGTTAATAACATATTGTGAATAATGTGAAGGAAATCAAATGTTCAGCCTAAGGAAAAAGTAAATACTATCAATGATATGAAATACTCTACATGCATTTAGCATTGTGTGTATCCAATGATTAAAATAATTTTAATGTTGAATTAAAATGATGCCTAATTTGCAACCCTGACTACTTAAGGGAGGAACAAAAACTTCGGTGAGGATGACTTCTTGGTGGATAGCAGCTTTGTTGGCTCTCTTCCCCTCCTGGTACCTCTCTTCTGGCTTAGCTGTCAGCTGCCCATCATTTCTTCTGTGTCTCCCATCCTCCACCTTGCTCCCAACCCCATCTTATTTGTGTGTTTTCTCTTAACAGAAGAATGGAGACCCTCTAAGGAAGCATTCTATTCATCTTCATCTTTCTCATAAATTCTCCCTACCCTGGAGGAACTCTCTGACTTGAGGTAGGGCCAGTGGGGTATGATATTTAACCTGTGTGATGTAAAAGATAAGACTTCCTCATGAAAAATGTGCTGTCTCAAACATACTTGAAAACTATTACCAATAAAGTTTTGTCTAAAAAAAAGAAAGAAAGAAAGTAAGCTGGAGGATGGGGAGGAGTGTTGTGACATGCTGTCTTGTGGACGTGACATGGCCAACGTCCTCGAACTTACAGCAGCTGTGGTTACTGCCACAAGATGAAGTCAGTCAATATTCCATCACTGATTGGGGAGGGTCTAATAGGCTCCATCCCTAGTGGAGGAACCACTGGCAGAGGGTGGCTGGACGAAGGGAAATCACTTTTCTTCAGGGTCTTAGCGACTGATAGTTTGCCTATCCTCCAGTGTTGGTTCTGTATCCATGTATGTGCAGGAGGCATTGATTGGATTCATTAAGTTATTGGAGGGGGGGGGACATGAAGGTGGGAGGGAGCAGAGGAATGAGAGCAGGAGTTAGGGGAGATATGATCAAGAGACATTGTCAAATAATAAATCAAAATATCCTAAAATAAATAAAAACTAAGAGTATACTACTGTGAAAAGACAAAAGAAATGAGATAAATACCAGATGGAATGCATTTATATCCTTGTAGACATTTCTCTAGACCTACCAGACACACGGCCAATTAAATTGCCACACAGCAAGAACTGGATACCTTAAAAGAGGGGTTGCAAACTAAATCTTTTTTTTTTGTCCCAGAACTAGAGAAGTAGGTGGTGGGTGGGGGCTGGCTGCTCTAGAAAGCACTGGAAGGCCCTAGGTCTGAGCTAAGTGGGGAGAGGGTACAGATTCAATCATGTCTGCTGTGGGCAAGTGCTTGAGACCTTTGACATCCTTAGGAGTGACTCCTCTTTTGGATTTAGCATCAGAATTTTAGCAAATTGAGTTTATATGTAGGACAGATACCTCTCCCGAGAAGAACAAAGTAGGGGTACATTAACATTGGAGGTTTCGTCCATCCCTTAGAGTCAGAGGCCACAGGGTCTCTCGATCTCACGGGGTTAACAAGACAGTAATTCTATTTGTTTAAGAGTTTTTGGGTTTTTTTTTTTTTTTGTAGTTATATGTTGGTATATGGGTATGTGAATGTGTGACCCAAGTGACCGTGGAGGCTAAAGGTCTTGGATCCTCTGGATCTGGGGTCACAGGTGGTTGCAAGTCACCTGATGTAGGTCCTGGGAACTGAACTTGGGTCCTCAGGAAAAGCAGTCAGTGCTCTTACCACTGAGCTGTATGTATCTCTAGCTCCAAAAGAGAATAAAGCTTCAGCTGGTCTCAGAAGTCCCAATGTACCTGGTACTTAACAGACTTGTTGCACGGGCCTTCCAAACAAAGCACTGTGACTATGGACTTATACACTGCTCACCACCACACCCCTACACACACACACACACACACACACACACACACACACACACACACACACCCCGTAGTTGAAAGTCATTTCGTACAACAGTTCTTAAGAAGCAGGTTGCTTACAGATTGTGCCTGGAGTCTTCCTATCCACTTGCAGGTGTGGCTCTGACTGGGTAATCACCCTGTACACTTGACCCAGCCGGAGACTTTCTGAAGTCAGAGCCCTCCAGCACCTCCCGGATCCTTCTCCTGTCAAAGGCATTCTCACCATTATAGTCTGCATCAAGTTACTCCGTTGACGATCATTTTTTTCCCCTTGAAGTTCAGTCAAAGGTTAACTTCTTCAAAGCAGGTTGTCAAACCCTGACATCAGGCTTGTTTTGCAATGTTGTTGTAACACAAAACGGACAAAGGCGCCCTCCCACTAAGTCTTCATGTCGTGGGGAGATCAACATGTGTTTGGATTCCCAGCGAAAGCTAGCCTGTGGCAGCATGCAAAGTGTGAGGCTCACCCAGCAGGTTAAAAACTAACAAAACAACAGAAAGTGCCTTTAGAATTATCAGTACCCATGCAGAGCAGAGAAAACCATGCCAAGTGCTAGCCTTGGCTAGTTGTTTATTTATTTATCTGCATGTGTATGTGTGTGGTATATGCACTTGTACAGGTACGCTTGCGTGTGTGGGGGTGGCGGCGGCACATATGTATATTCTGGTGTATGTAAAGACTTGGAGTTGACATCAGGAATCTTCAAACATTCTCACCTTGTATACTGAAGCAGGTTCTATGACTTGACCCAGACCTCTCCAATTCAGCCAGTTTAGCTAGCCAGCTTGCTCCATGGACCCCTGTCTCTGCTTCCTATGGCCCATACTGGGATTGCAGGCAGGTTGCTGTAGCTGGAGAGCTTCTCTCTGGGTCCCACCAAGCCCCTGCAGCCCACTTATAAAATAAACACACAGATGCTTATATTATTTAAACTGTTTGGCCTAATGGCTCAGGCTTCTAGCTAGTTGTTCTTATATCTTAAATTAACCCATTTCTATAAATCTATACCTTGCCACATGGCTCGTGGCTTACCAGTATCTTACATGTTGGTACTCATGGCGTCTCCTGACTCAGCCTTCCTGTTCCCAGAATTCTCTTTTCTGTCTGTCCCACTTATACTTCCTGCCTGGCTACTGGCCAATCAGCATTTTATTTATACAGAGCGATATCCATAGCAGGTTGCTATGCCCATGCGTCATTTACATGGATGCTGGGTATACACACTTCAGTCCTCATAGTCATGATAAACACTTTACCCACTAAGCCATCTCCCCAGCCTTGGAAGCTTTCTTTTGCATGAAGAAATGAATGATGGTCAGAATGGAAGTGTGCAGATTAAGAAAGGAGGCTAGAATTTCCAGGTATATTATGAAGCATGGCTAATATTACATGTCTGCATGTGAAATGTCTTCCACAGACTCATGTGTCTGAACACTTAGTCACCAGCCCGTTGCACTATTTGGGGGAGGTTTCCAGACCTTTCAGACATGGGGACCAACCGGTAGAAAGAGGGCTATAGTGGCAGGAATTATGGGTTATAGTCCAAACCTAATTCTAGCCAGAACACTGCTTCCTGACTGCCAACGCCATGTAACCAGACACCTCACGATGCTACCACTATGCCTATCTGCCATGACGGGCTATCCCTGGACTGTGAGCCAAAAGAAATCTTTCTTCCTTTAACTCGCTTTTCATCAATAAGAAAAGGAACAAAGACAGCTAAGACAAGCAAAAGCCAGTCTGGAGGCCTGCACGTAACGACAGCCGTAGGAAGGCGCAAGTGCCTCTAAGTAGTCGATTTTCACCCCCTGCTTCGTCAGGTGGTTCTTTTAGTCGCCCAACTATCACCTTCCATCACCACAGAGAATTTCGTAGTCCTCGCCAGTGTTCTCCAGTTGGGCCAACTTGCTGTAAATCTTCCTTATTGGCGCCTGTGTTTATTTTGAGGGTAAAGATAAAGAAAGTTTTGACAAGTTTCCTGGGCTAGCAGCTCTTAGGGGATTTGAGCTTTCGCCCAGCTAGCTGAGATCCTTTGCCAGAAGCGTTTGAGTGGAAAAGGGTGGACCCAGCAAGCAGGAAAAGCATTCGTGAAAGATTGCAACTGAGAGCTGTCTGGCCAAACACATCCAAGTTCTCCACGGAGCGCAAGCTCCCCCAGAGAGCAGTAGAAACATCTCCACACGTCACAAACGCATACGAGCTATCACTGCAAAGGGCAACGCTTCAACTTACATTCCGACTCTCCAAGAAAAGAGAATCTCAAGCCCTTTTTAATTTCTTTGAGTTTAATTTTATTTTGACCACCGAGGTGTAGTTGCAGGACTGGCTGCTGCTGTCTATGGGCATCCACTCTCTTATACCTATGACTAGGGTGAAATAGCTTTCAAGCATCTGTGTTGTATTAGAAATTCCTACGACTCTGTCTGGGTTTCGCTCTTTGTTTAATAGATCATAGAGTCCCCGATGCCCATTCAATTAATTAATAGTAGAAGAACAGTTCGGTATCAGACGTTTCTCTAAGCTCTTTAGAACAAGCAGAGGAAGATAAGCATTTCATTAGTGTGATGACCACTTGCACCTAATTCTTTGATGCGCCCTAGATAAGCAACTCAAAGTGTAATTATTAGGGTGTACTTGGGAGATGGCTTCCAGCTGTCATAAACGGAAATAGCTCTCATGGGTTTTTAAATTTTTCTTATAACTTAATTCAAATAGATCCCTGCTGAACTGACTGTGTTCTATTGGAAAATATTTAAATGCCATTTGCAAAACTCTGTGCTCAGTCAGACTCTTGCACGACTCTCTTGTCTAAAGGTTAAAGTATTCAGAACTTCATGAACCAACCGTTGCTCTTGTCCAATTATTTCTATGATAACAGAAAATAGCCCCAAACTTGGAAGAGTGGAGGACATTTAACCACATCCTCCATTAAAATCATTCAGAGTCTGAATGTGACTTCTGGTCTCCCTAGGCTCCCAGCTTCCAGACATCTTCAACAGGAAGGAGCATAGTTTACTCCCTAAAATAGACTATGTTGGAGAATTGTGTCCTAGGATCTGTGTATGTAGGCATATCTGTATATTCAAAGACTTCTTTTCTGCAATTTCAGTACACCACCCTTAAGCTATCTTCTGAGTATGGTGAGTGAAGTCCCTTTTCCTGTGATAATCATCCAGAATGCCTCCACCCTTTTCTCAGACTTTTTTTTTTTTAATGACATCTTATTTCCATAACTCTCTTTGGGTTCAAACCCTAGTTGCCAACTTACACATGTGTATGCTCCATCCATGTCTATTTCCCCTCGAAGTGAGGTACCCATAATCAAATGGGACAAAGCTGTGTAGGGCGTTATCATCCTGATAATGTTGGGTCAATGCCTTAAATGTGAGTTGGTGGTTTTTTTTTTTTTTTGGTTGTTTTTTGTTTTTTGTTTTGTTTTTTTTTTTTTTTTTGTTTTTGTTTTACAGCAATACTAATGATAGCTGATGAATTCAACTCTTACACTGAAGCCCCAAAACCCAAAGTGACTTATGTGGAGGTAGGGCCTGTCAGAAGGTAATTAAAGTTAAGTTGGGTCATAAGAATAAGAATTTAATCAATAGGATTAGTGTCCTTACCAGAGGAAGAAAAGAGGCAGCTCATTCGATCGCTCTCCACACATGCAGAGGACTCAGTAGGAAGGTGGCCATCTGGAAGTCACGAAGGGAGACACCAGCAGACATCAACATTTCTGGCACGTTGGTTATGGACTTCTACCTTCAGGAAATGTCAGAAAATAAATTTATGTTGACTAGGTCAGCCATCCTGCGGTTTTTGTTACAAAAGAACAGTAGAGGATTGTGGTACAGTGACAAGGCAGGGCTGCTGCAGCAAACCCCACACAGTGCCAAAGTGGTTGGGAACTGGGTCGTTTCACAGGCCGGAAGTTGTGAGGTGCACATTAGGCAAACACCGAGAGCAGTGAGGAGAAGAAAGTCTACCGTCAGAAAACGCCTCTGTTGACTTAGTGGACACACATTATGCACAGTCGATTGCCACTAGGAATACAGATGTTAGGAATGCAGATGTTAGAAGGCCGTTCTGGTAAGGCCTCTGTCAGAAACACAAAAATGTGTGACTGAAACTGGACGGAAGCTGACCTTTGTTAGAGAGTGGACAGGCCGTGGCCGTGCTGTGCTCTGGTGTTTGGGAAGCAGAAGGTGCCGGTGTTTGCTGAGGAGTGGCATCATGGGTTCCCCTTGCTGCTTAGAGCAAAATGCAAGAGGGGAGAGACAGAATGAGGTGGGTTTTTTTTTTAATTACTTTATTTTATTTATTTGTATGTCTGTATTTGCATGTGAGTGCAGTGCCCACAGACGCCAGAAGAGGGCATCAGACTCCCTGAACTTGTAAGTGGTTGTGAGGTGCCAGGTGTGGGTCCTGGGAACCAAACCCAGGTCCTCTGTAAGGGTGTCAAGTGCCCTCAACCACCGAGCCACCTCTCTAGCCCTGAGTGAATGAATCATAAGAAAGACAGAAAGAGAGGGAGGGAGAGAATGTGACAATTTGAAAATTTCTTTGGCTGCACTTACTACAAGAAAAATAAAATGTGTTTTGAAGAGACTATTAAGAGTGTAGCTGGGCAACAAGTTGGGAGGTTAGTATGGGCGTGAGCCACAGATCTCACCGGTCACCTCAGCAGAAACCAGAAATAAAGAAGGAACTGTACAGGAGAAACATCACCAGCTTCCCAACCAACTGCTTGGTGCTGGACTTCTAGAGCTGAGATAATAAATGTCTATTGTTCACATCACCAAAACTATGACTTTTAAAATGCCAGCCTAATAGGACTAATGCACTAGACCTGCTGTCAATCAACTTCTTTATATGTTGCTGTTAAGATACGTCTGTGTAACGTACCTGAGGCTACCAGGGAAGAAGAACTGCACTTGTGGATATCCGTGTTCACGCTGCTCTTTCAATGGCTTTCCATTTCTCCAAGCAACTATAGCAGAATCTCACTCAGCACCTACATTGGTTCATCAGAATCAGTAATCACATAACGGTTACAGCTTAGAAGTCAATTTGCTCATCTCCTTGCATCTAGAACCTTTCCACAGCTATCCGCTAATAAGTGATGGTGATAATAATAGCAGCAGTCATCACTAGGCACTGTCTAAGTCTTCTATGTGGAGTAATTGACTTGATCTCTTTGTGACTCATTGTATTAGTCAGGGTTCTCTAGAGGAACAGAACCAATAGAATATATACATATTCTATATAGATGAGGGATTATGAGGCTGGGGAGATAGCTCAGTTGGTAAAATGCCTTCTGTGAAACATGGGGACCTGAGTTTGGTCCTTAGCACCCATATAAAAGCCAAGCACTATAGCATGTGCCTATAATTCCAGCACTGGGAGGAGGATGCCTGGAGCTTACTGGTCAACCTGTCTAATTGAATGGGCCAGCCCCAGGTTCCAGTAATCAATCCTGTCTGAAAAAACAAGGCACACAGTGATTAAAGAAGATACTCAGCATCTACAGGTACACACACACACACACACACACACACACACACACACACACACACGCCAAAACAGGAAAAGGGGGGAGGAAGGAAGGAAGGAAGGAAGGAAGGAAGGAAGGAAGGAAGGAAGGAAAGAGCTTCCGAGTACACATATGCTGCATTCAGAAACTTTCAATGCTAAGTGTCGTTAGATGGGGCAGGCAAGAAGATACAAAGAAACAGAAGGGAAGGTGACCCTGGCCACAGAGAATAGAACAACAGAGCTGCAAGCCACGGAAGGCCTGGAGCGGCTAGCAGACAGCCAGTCTCCACAGAGCCTTTCCAGAACCAAGTCTCGGCCTCCGGAAGTGTGGGAAAGTCCGTGCTTTCTCTACTTCCTAGTTTGTTGTCATTTCCTCAGCAGCCCTAGGAAACGTAGACATGACCATTTCTGGGGAGTTAGGAAAGGCCACAGGGCCAGTTCTGCCCACATTGCGAAAGCCATACATTGGGACCCAGGACTTAACTGCCTCAAGTCACAGGCCCCTTCATATTTCTCCCTTGCAGATACCCTCAGTGGCCACCCAGTAAATCTTCACTGGACACTTGGGAGCTATAGCCCAGGGCGGGTCACACCAGGGCATGAAGAAAAGCCAGAGCCTTGAACATACCAGAGGAGGAAGATGGGTCTTCTTGGAGAACCTGTTCAACATTCATAAAACTTGGCTTGAATTATTAATCCAACTGCTCAAAACCTCACAGAAAATGCAGTGGAGGTATTGGAGGAGAAAAACAATTTCACCTATTCATGGAAATCATAAACCAATCTACATTTTAGACAAGAAAATGGAAGTAATGATATTTGGATGGCTCAAGGCCACACCTCTAGAACACAGGTCTTTCTCCCACCACAACACACTAATGTACACTGTTGGAGCATCTCATTCTGTCGGAACATTCCTAAATTATCAAGAAGAATGGCTGATGGATGTGTTTCAAATGAGACGCAGAAAAAAAAATCAAGTTATTAGCTATTTTAAAAATAACCGTGTTTGGGGGGCAGATCTTTAGCATTCCAACCCAGTTTGCAGCCCGATGAATTCAGCTTGATGGAAACCAGAGCAAACAAACAAAAGGAAGGCTTAGGGAAGCCACCTCCCAGCTGCACGGGAAAATGGCTTTGAGGCGGTTAACCCCAGCTAGGAAGAGCTGCAGCGAAGCAGCGTGTCTACATCGTACACATACATATTCAGACGCTTTGTCAAAAAAGCTCAGTGCTGGAGCATTTCAATTAACAAAGTGGGATGGTTTACCTGATAAAATGCTCCCTGTGTGAGTGTAATTACATATTTATACCCCACAGAGATTTTTTAATTTCTGTTTGGTTTGTTTGCCTTGAAAGTGTTTGTTGCTAGGAGTGTTCTTGATGCGCAATTTTAAAGCAGCATTGGCCAACTGCGTGGCTCGTTTTCATTTTAGATTCATTACAATCTGGAGATGGTGCTTTCTGCCCTGCACACGCACAATATTGATACTTGCTGGAGAAGACAATACATCAAGGAACCGGAGAAGCATTAAAAGGATGCTGTCAAGTACCTGTCTTTGGCTTCTCCAAAACAAGATCGTCTTTTTTTTTTTTTTTTTTTAACCCACTGGAGGCTATTAATTGAGTCTGAAATGCTTGGAAATACGCTGTCTTTGTCGGTTTGTCTCTCATCTTCTGCTCAGAAAGCTTTTCCTTCATCTCTGCCACCTCTTGCCAGAGTAACAAATCCAGCTGAAGGGACCAGCATCTTTGCTGGGGTTCTTCAGCCCTGCCCTTCCTGTGACTACATCAACCTAGCTACAGATTGCTGACCGATTTGGGGCTGTCTTATTCCACTCATAAGCATTAGAGCCCTGCTGTACCCTGGGTACCATCACTTACTTGGCTTGGGGTGTACAGAGATAAGCTGCAAGTCTGATTGGCCCCATCTCATAGGGCTTGCATACGAGCACAGGGTCCAGGCCAGCAGTTGTTGCTTAGCACAGCAAGTGCTAGAGCTGTGTGGTACATGAGGTAAGCTACCATGGTTGACAGTGGAGGCAGACATCAGTTCTGCTCAAGGGAGAACTGGTCTCACAGAGAAGGCAGTAGGTCTATAGTATTCACCTCTCCATCCTGAGAGCTGACCAGTTGATGCTACCTCTAAAGCCCTAGATAAAATCAACGTGGTCCCCACATTCATTCTTTTGGGAAGAAGCTGACGTTAGAGAAGAAAACACAGAAAGGTAATTGCAGAGTGTGGTAGGTGCTGTTAAGAGGGAAATTATGCAAGTGACAGAGGGCAGGAAGCTCCTTTATGTGGGCCCCTCTCCTAAAGTGACATCTGAGTTAGGTTGACGATGACAGGAGGATGACAAGGAGCTTGATGTGTGCAAACTAAAAGCTCAAGGGCCAGGCCTGGAAGGGGGTTCCAGTGGGCGAGGAGTTCAGTGAGGTCCTCTGCGGTTGGAGGCTTGAGGGTCTGGAAGGCCAAATTAAATAAGAATTTATTCTCAGGGGAATGAAAAAAAGGACTTAAGCAGCAGGCTGCCACATCCTTATATGGCTCCGGGGAAGGACCTGACTAGAGTGATGAGAGAACAGAAAAAGAAAAGACAGACAGACAGACACAAGCAAAGCTGGGGTTGGGTGTGGACCTGGCTCTTTGCAGGAGAAACGTCAGAACCCGGGAAGCGTAGTGCATTTGTTATTTAGAGTTGAACAGGGAGGCGGGGTTGTTGCGTACAGCCGAACCAGGGAGCTAGGCTTATTATGTACAGATAAACAAGGAGGCAGGGTTTACGGTACACAGCTGGATCAAGGACACAGGTTTAGCTAGCCTCAGTGGGAGCTTTCTCTGTAGGGGAGCAGTGTTCAGACTGTAAATATCCAGGGTGAGGGGTGACGCTATAGTGGACAGTTTCTGCACTCACTGTCAGTATCCACACTCGGACCCACAAGGAAGACTCTACCCTTTCCCTTTGAGACTCACCAGGGAAGGCTTTGCTGCTCCCGTCAGCCTGAGGCTAGGGTCCTTGACACGGTCATGCCTGTGTCCACAGCACACATTCGCTTGGGGCTTCCTCTGCTCCTGAGAGGAGACTAAGGGACTGAGGTGTGGGAAGGAGGTTATCCCATACAGCCACATTCATCAGCAGGTATGAAGGAGGGGCCTGGGAGGTGACCAGGAGCTATCAACAAAGTTGTTCCGGGTTAGGAAGGAAGGTAATTGGTGCCACCAGATGCCCAGCACCAGGTGTGCCATGGGTCTCTGAGTCCAAGATATACCCAAACCAGCAGCTTTACTTCCTTTCACGACTCCTAGGCAACTCAGCCTAGCCCCAGATTCCAGCAGTGTACCAAAGCATGTGCTGAGCAGCTGTTGGACTCGCTATTTCAACCTGCTCACCCTGTTTGCCTTCTCTTCTCGTTTTGTTTTGTTGAGACAGGGTTTCTCTGTGTAGCTTTTGGAGCCTGTCCTGGATCTCACTCTGTAGACCAGGCTGATCTCGAACTCACAGAGATTCACCTGCCTCTGCCCACCGGGCACCTTCTCTTCTGCTGGGAAGGCCTTTCTGTCTCTTTTGTTCATCCCTTGTTTATTCGGTGTGGCTTTTAGTGGATTTCCCTCACTCCCCTTTTGCTGCAGGGCTAACATGTGGCTCAGATTTAGCCAATTATGCTCTCCTGTGCCACAACCAGATGAACAGGTCCAAGAGAGAAGCAGGTAGCACAAGTTGGATCAGTTGAAGTGTCACCCTAGGAACTCAAGCTACACAAACACCACAAGAGGTCTCACCTCTCTTCCGTTTGGATTGGGAAAGAAAAAATTGTGGAAGTGAGGGTGTTGGTAGACTCCTTTCCTCCCACAGAGTAAGTATTTCTGCAGTAAGAGAGCATGGGGACCAATACACAAAGAAGAAGAAATAGGCAAACTTGCAAGGCAGAGAAAACTGGCCTAATTTTTGAGATTCTGGACCCAGCAGGGCCTGATTTCTAGGTAATGTGACCTAATGAATTTGCATCTTTGCTTAAGGAAATTCATGTTGAACTTCTGTTGATTGCAACCAAAGTATAAACATCAGTCCCTCTCCCTGACTCTACCCAACCTCATGCTGCAGAGCCCTAGAACAGGAGAGTCTGCTGTAGGCAAATTTTGCTATAGGCAAATTTGAAGGCCGGGCTGTGAAGTTTAGCTATGACTCAGGATGAGTCCCGTGGCATTTACAGATTTAATCTTTTTTACTCTTCATTTTCATTAACAAGATTACCTTCAACCAGCTCTACTGCAAAGAGCAGACAAATCTGACTCACACCAGCTGTATATGCATATAATATAAATGAGTATAAATACCTGAACTGTATGAGTGTAAATATCTGAGAGCTGCTGTGTCTGATGTGTATGTGGGTGTATTTGTGTGTGTGTGTGTGTGTGTGTGTGTGTGTGTGTGGTATGGGTAGGTATGGTATATGTGTATACGTGCACAGGTGTATGAAGATGTGCATTCTTACAGAGGCCAGAAGGGGATGCTGGGACTCTTTCTCAAGGTTTATCACTGAACCTGAAGCTTGTTGTTTTGGATAGACTCATTGGCCAACAAGATCTGTCTATCTCCACCCCTGCCTTCAACATCAGGACCACAGGCATAAGCAACTATGCCTGGCTTTTCTGTGTAGGTGCTGGGGATTCAAACTCAGGTCTTCATGCTGCACAGTAAATGTTCTTACCCACTGAGCCAACTCCCCATACACATACGTGCACACATACATTTATATATACATATGTGTATATACGTGTGTGTATGTGTGTGTGTGTGTGTGTGTGTGTGTGTGTGTGTGTGTGTGTAAGCTGGACTGTCCTTGACCTTGCAGTAATCCTCCTGCCTCTGACTACTGTGATTACAGGTATGCACTAGTATACCCAGCTCAAACCTCTACCGAAAATTATTTTGAGCAGAAATTAAATTTGAACAATGAATATGTTTCTCCAGAGCACAGTCAGGAGAATATTCATCATCTGGTTTACTTACAAAAACCATGCTAAAACACTGAGAAATTAATTCATGTGCCCTTCAATTAAATATGAACTGTATGCTAGAGTGTGTTAGGATCTGTGTAATAGGCAACACATGATCTGTGCTTGTTTGTTTGTTTTCTGAGACAGGGTTTCTCCATGTAGCCCTGGCTGTCCTGTCCTGGAACTTGCTCTGTAGACCAGTTTTGCCTTGAACTCAGAGATCCGCCTGCCTCTGCCTCCCGAGTGCTGGGATTAAACCAGATCATATCATTTGTGCTTTTAAGGATATTGTACAAGAAAACACACCACCAGGGCCCTAGAAGCCAGTCAGACTGCATTTGAATGCTTCACCAGAACGACCAGAAACTAGACCTTGAGACAGGCTGATCTCCTTCCTCTGTGTCCCATGCTCTGGGGACCAGAAGGTCTTTAGTTCTCTATGAAAACCTTCAGCACGTTGCTCAGCCTTTTCTGCCCATCTGCCAACCCCACGGCTGCACAGCAGACTTGGTGACCTCTTCTCCTGCCTACCATGTTGCCTTGCATACGGCTGTACTTATCCTCACCATCTCAGACGACTGTCCAAACCCAAATGGACTATGCAGCTGAAACAACAAATGTTTATTTCTCAATGTTTGGAAGGAGGCGGGTGAGTCCAGGGTCAAAGAGCGTGGGTCTGGTGAGTGCCCATTTTCTCATCTTCTCATTTGTGATGGCCATCTTCTCATGGATCCTCACAGGGCATGGAGGGTGGGAATCTAGGTTTTGCATGTTTTATCTTTAAGGATGTGAATCTCATCACTAGAGCGCCACCTCCCAAATCCTGCCTCCTAGCGCCACTGCCACACAGATTAGGCGGTGGCATACCAGCCTGTGGGGACCACGAACATCAGTCCACAGCAATCTAATCCAAGCACTTAGCCTTCTGTGTCTGGCACTGTCCTTCGTTCACATCAGTTTCTCCTTTGCTCGACTGTGAGTGGTTTGAAAACAGTTATTATGTGTCACTAATTTTCATATTTTCAGTTCCTAATGTTTGTTGAAACACAAAATTATGGCAATTTGAGTTGCACAATAACGTTGAATTTTTAGCATTCTGTACTCACAGGAGAGACCCCCTTTTATATCAGGAGGGGTCAGCATCCAACAAGGCATATACCAGAAATCCATTCCTGGCTCTTCTGAACATCTGGCCCTGACTTCCTTTTAGGGAATTACCATGACAAGCAAGAATACGGATTGCTTTCTGCTGTTGGTGGAGGGCCACTCTACAGGACCCAGAATCTGGATCCTGCCACCGACTGTGACGTTGAGTCATTTATCCTCTATTGTGTAGCCTGCCCCTCTAATTTTCCTGAACTGTTTTTCAGTTTTTATTGTGTATGCCTTTGTGCCTGGGTGAATGTGTGTGAATCATGTGTGTGCAGGTGCGCCCAGAAGCCAGAATGTACGGTACTCCTTTGAACCAGAATTATAGGCAGTTGTGAGTCACTTGCTATAGGTATTTGGAACAGAATCCGAGTCCTCTGGAAGAGCAGGCAGTTTTCCTAACCACAGAGCCGCCTTTCTAGTCCCCGGATTGACTTTTAAACTTTTAATTTCTCTTCACAGTACATTGAATCTGCCACTGAGAGCCTTGGAAGGCTCACGCTGGATTGTATGGGATTGAGTCAATGATCTTATCGCTCATCATCGTCCACTGACATAAAATTTACCGACATAGAATTTCTCAGAAAAACACCACCAACAGAATTGATGTATGATCCTTTCATTCCACTTCTAAGTATGTACACCCAAAAAACTGAAGAGCAGGGTCTCAGATAATTAATTCTATGTTCATGTTTTTAGCAACATTATTTGCAATAGCCAAGGAGAAGAGACATCCAAGCACACTTCTGTGAATGAACAGGTGAATATGGCATTTAAATACATATGTCTTAGGGTTTCTATTGCTGTGAAGAGATACCATGACCACAGAAACTCTTATAAAGGAAAACATTTCATGGGGTGGCTTACAGTTCAGAGGTTAGTCCGTTATCATTATAGTGGAACATGGCAGTGTGCAGGCAGACATGGTGCTGGAGCTAAGAGTCCTACATCTTGCAGACAACAGGAAGTGAACTGAGACACTAGGTGGTGTCTTGAGCATATACGAGACCTCAAAGCCCAACGCCACAGTGATACACTTCTTCCAACAAGGCCATACCTACTCCAATAAAGCCACATGCCTTAATAGTGCTACTCTCTATGAGCTTATGGGGGCCGATTACATTCAAACCACCACATAAATGCTGTGGAATCCTTGGATAAGGAGTGCTGCATAGTAAATGCATGTGCTTAATACCACAGAACTCCACACTTAAAAGTAGTTAAAGTGGCAAATATTGTGGTTTGTTTATTTTATTACAAATGAAAATTAAAACTAAAACATAGCAACTCTAAAATATTAAAAAAATAAAAACAAATAAGTAAAACTTACTGGCATAGTAAAAATGCAGGCCAAGGTATAAAGCACATGAACCAGGATGTGCAGTGAACTGAGTAAAGGACTCTTCCTGTGATGGGGGGCAAGACAGAGCAGAGGTTCCTCCATCTTGTATTCTTGCTGAGGCCATTTCAGGTTTAACTAGAATTTGATCTCCTTGATGGAGGGAGAGTCCTTTGGAAAATTACTCAACTCTCTTCTAGGAACCCGAAGTCAAGATGCCCCAGCTAACTTATGTTAGCTTCTGTTAAAATGCTTGCTTGTGCAAACCTCCCTCTGCAGCTGCTGAGTGAGATACAAGATGTGGGTTTTGCCTTTAAAAGCCCCTTGATCTAAATGCTCTGGGCTACACTTAGGTCCCAAATACCTGGAATAAAGACTTTCAATTGGCTGTAAACTATGTCCAAACGGTCTCTCTGGTGGGTTCCCCTTAACACTCCCAATGAGATCTTTGCAGGTACCTTCAAAATTCAACTTGAAATTCTGAGGCCATGGACACAGAAACAATCTGATACTGTGAGTGCCTCGGGAGCCAACAGTCTTCCAGATGCTGTTAGTGTCACCCTGGAGATTTCACCTGGTGACTTGCTCTTGTTTTTCCTCAGTCATACCAAACCAGTCTAGTCAGTTTTAACAGAATGAGGCTCTAGTCGGTTTTAATAGAATGAGGCTCTCCTGTATCTCCAATACCTCGTCCATGGAGGCTCTTGGGAATGAGGAACTAAGTAGGAAGGGCATAGACAGGAAGGGTAGAGGAGCAGAC
Organism: Peromyscus eremicus; assembly: GCF_949786415.1. Lineage (NCBI taxonomy): Eukaryota > Metazoa > Chordata > Mammalia > Rodentia > Cricetidae > Peromyscus > Peromyscus eremicus. The sequence goes on along the minus strand of NC_081425.1, from coordinate 72,112,450 downwards.
AGCTCCACAGGGTGGCAGTTTGCATGGAAACCCAGGAAGGTAACTTACTGAGAGAGGAAAAAAGAACTCATGACATAAACCTTGAGGTCCACCATACAGCAAGTTCAGAGCTGGGGAGCTTCCTCCTGGGGGCTGTAGAGAATATCTGTGGGAGGGCACTGGTTTGCCAAAAGTCCCGGGCAGGAAAAAGCTCAGGAAAGTGTTGGCTGGAGCCATGTGCTTCTCCAAGCCATTAGTGAGGCTTTGACAGGGTTCTTGAACATGATTATGGAGCTAGGCTCTCTGACTGTAATGAATGCTGACTCTTTCTGGGCCCTTTAAATGTACTCTCCTTTGTTCTAAGGCTATACACAATGTTCTGTTCACAGACATTCTGTGAATTTGAAGTAAATACTACACCGTCCCATTTTATTTATGTTTTCACAATGCTGGGGGATTGCCCACGCTGGGCAAGCACTCTACCACTGAACTTCACCCTCTGCCACATCCTCATTTTTAAATGGGGGAAGATGAAGTAAAGAGATGTTAAATGACTTGTCAGAGGATAACTAGAACCCATAGGATCATCACTAGCATGTTGGGATGATATGATTATCCATATAATTACTCACAATCCATCTCTCTCTTATATTTCCATCACGTTGGATCTTCCTTTAGCAACTCAATATCTCTACCAGTCTTTTTAGATACTCTTAGGAATCCAAATCCAACATGGGGGCATGTGAATGTAATCCCAGGGGGAAACAGAAAGATCAGAAGTACAGAGTCACCCTTGGCTATATAGTGAATCTGAGGCCAACCTGGGCAACATAAGATCCTGTCTCCAAAAAAAAAAAAAAAAAAAATACTATTTGAAGTCCATATCATGAAAAATCGACTCAAGGTCTCTTCAGTTGAGAAGGCAGTGATGCCGTCATATTTCCTGAAAGTGTGTGACGTTTAAGTATTTGGAAAGTTTGCTGCATACAATAATAAACAAAAATAGGGGGTGGAGACACGGCTTCAGTCAGTAAAATTCTGCCATGCAAACTGAGTTAGGATCCCCAGTATCTACGTAAAAATGCCAGGCATTGTTGCACATCTCTGTAACCCCAGCACAAGGTAATGGAGACAGATGGTTCCTCAGAGCTCACTGACAGTCTAGCAAATTGGTGAGCACCAGTGAGAGACCCTGTCTCAAAGGTGATATGGAGAGCGATCAAGGAAGTCCTCTGGTCTCCACAGGCAGACAGATAGATGTACACCCACGGTCACAAATGCGCACATATATGCATGTTTACATGCATACACACAGCGTTAAACATAAATATTAGCTGTATTTGCAAAACATCCACGAGGCTACCTGGATGTATATATATTTGTGTGATTTTACTCAGCACTTGGAGAATGCAAGGTTTCATCTCTCTGTGCTTCAGAAGCATGCACACTGCTGAGATTATTTTGAGAAAATGCAAATCACTGGCTGTTTGGGCAGCCTCCAAAAGAATGAAAGTGAGCAGCCATTATCAGCAGTGTTTAAATGAAAATGCAAAATCTTTGTCTTTAAAGGTGTTTACTGAACTGCGGAGTCTGTGCAGCTGGTGGAGAGTTATAGTGGAGGAAATTACACTTTGCTTCTCATAATCATTTCCCCACCTACTGAACATCCCCATTTCAGAGCTGCTGGGGCTTTAGTGGTACTTAAAAGTGATCAGAAGAGAATACCAACATCTCCTATTAGGACAGGGAAGAAGGCAATGGCCCCCAAAAATATGCACCCTCTTCCTGATCCCCCTTATTCAGAAAAGTTTATTTAGAAACACGATTTATGTCTTATTGGATTTATGTTCTACTTTCTCCTGACCCAGTGCTCAGGAATTAGCAGAGAGAGAGTCAGGGAATCACCATGCTCTGAGGAAACACAGAACTCTGTTCCCTGTAAATGCTTAGTACAATATTTGTTGAGTAGATTTTTTTTAAGTAAATAGTTATATAAATTGGTGTTCAATTTATCATTCATGATCAATTAATGAATGTCTTGAGGTGAGATGTGATAACAAATATCTCATTTTCTTTGGAGCGTTCCCCGTCTCTTCCTCTGTTACTTTGAGTCAACCGTATAAACGCTTGCATAGTAGAAGCTACTTGATCACGGGTAAGCTAAGATGAGAAACTGCTTCCAAGCCACCTGGCTATGGAGAAGAATGAAAAGAAGAAAGAATACATCCCATTCCAAAGAGAAAAAGACTGGGACAGAATAGCTAGACAGTGCTGGAAAAAGATTGGCCAAAAAAGAAGCCTAGATGAACAGCAGCTTCAGCCACAGGGCTCCCAATTGTGGAACTGGTGCTTGAAGCAAAAGCCACCCAAAAGGTAAACCAGATGGCCCTGATTTAAAAAAAAAAAAAAAAAAAAAGAGTGGCAGTTTTCCCCTCTGGACAAGTCCACAGCTCTTACAAACCTCAAAACCAGCCGTGGTTGTGGTGAGACATACGGGTCAGTGATGGGGAGAAGTCTCAGTTTGATACTCTGTATGACCCAGAGGGCAATGGGTGGGTGAGAGAGTATATTGTTTAAAACTGAGCTAGCCTGAGGCCCTGAGAACAGGAAGTGACCACAAGTTAGGAAACTTGAATTTAACCTACCACAGCCCAGGGCAATGGGCTGCCTCCTAGACCGTCCGTCCCAGGAGGTAGTTGTATAGTGCAGGAAGGCCCCATGTGTACAGGTTGAGAAGTCCAGGCCCCTGGAGGCTTGGCCCAAGCACTATTGGTGTTCAGCAGATCTCACCAGCTGAGGTGAATACTGGAGTCAGATGGCCCAGAGTCTGAGGTCAGCAGGTGGATCAACCTCTGCAGCCACTTACCTGCCATTCACGAAGTAAGAAAAGATGAGGACCTGGCTTACAGATTATTCCTCACTTGCTATTCAGGCACTGCCCAGATGTGGACAGCTGCAGTGTTACAACCCTTTCTGGGACAACTCTAAAAGGAACTCTTCCCAGTGGGCAGAACTTCAGGCAGGACATATGGTCATGCCTTTTGCTTGGAAGGGGAAATGGCCAGATGTGTGTAACAGATGTGGGCCACGATTTAGCTGGATGGTCAAGGACTTTGAAGGAACATGATTGGGAAATTGAGGAGAAAGATACTCGAGGAAGAAGTGTGTGGATAGATCCCTGCAAATGGGCAAAGAAAATGAAGATATTTGTGTTTCGTGCTGGTCAAAGAACAACCTTAGCAGGTTACAATACAATACAAAAATCAAGTAGATAGGATGGTTCTGTGGACAGGTAATCTTTCCCCAACCTTCTCCTTTCATTGCCCAATGGGCCCATGAACAAAGTGTTTGTAGTTGTAGAGATGGAGTGAGGCAACATGGACTTCCACTCACCAACGCTGACCTGACCATAGCTGCTGCTGAATGACAGATCAGCCAGCAGCAGAGACCAGCACTGAGCCCCTGATAATGGCACCATTCCTTGAGATGACCAGCTTCACCTTGGTGGCAGGTTGACTATGTTGGACCACTTGCATCATGTAAAAGGTGGCACTTTGGCCTCACTACAATCGGTACTTGTTCTGGTTAGGGATTTGCCTTTCTTGTTCAAGATGCTTCTGCCAAAACTACCACCCATGGACTTACAGAATGCCTTATCCACTGCCGCATGATGCCACACAGCATTGCTTCTGACCAAGGAACTCGCTTAATACCCAAAGAAGGGCGGCAGTGGGCTCATGACCATGGAATTCACTAGTCTCACCATATTCCTCACCTTCCTGAAGCAGCTACCTTGCTAGCAAGCTGGAATGACCTTTCTCCTCCTCCTGCTCCTCCTCCTCTTCCTCCTCCCCCCTCCCTGTCCTACAGCACTCAGCTGAGATCAGGTGCATTTGGGGTGGTATCCTACAGATGGAATGGCCTTTTAAGATCCAGTTATAGAGCCAACACAGTGGTAATAGATGGGAGGGCTGGGATAGAGGTATTCTGAATGGTCTCTGACTGAGCATATATGGTTCTGTGTGTCCTATTGTTAGAATCCATGGGTCCAGAATTCATGGGGTTGAAACAAGAATGGTACCACTCACTATCATCCATAATGACCCTTTAGCAAAACTTTTACTTCCTGATCCCATAACCTTATGCTCTGTTAGCCTAGAAGTTTTGGTTTCAGAAGGTAAAGTAGGTGTTTCTTCCAGGAGGCACAATAAGTATCACATTGAACTGAAAGCGGAGACTTCTGCCTGAATACTTCAGTCTCCTGATGCCCCAAGTCAATAAGCTAAGAAAGGAGTTATAGGGTTAGGAGGGACAATTGATCCCCACTAACCAGATGGGGATGGGGAGATCGGACTGCTTCTCTACAAAGGATGACAAAGGGCCCAGACCCTTTAGGGATGAAGATGTTAGTTATCCCTCCAGTTAAATTACCAAGACCTGCTGAGATGCTTGCTGAAGAGTAGAGAAAATGCAGGATGGGTAGTAGAAAAAAGCAATTATAAATACCAGCTAAGCGATGTTACTGTTTACAGAAATGAAGATTATAATTGCCCTGAGTGTTTCTGTCCTACTTTGTTAGGAATACATTTGTGCATATACACACACACATTAAACAGATATTCATATTTTTTCTTTCCTCTATGTCTTTACCATGTATTGTAACATCAATTGAGGTAATACCAGTAGTTAAGTATTGTAAATCTATATTATCACAGTTAAGTTACAGGACACTACAAGGCTAAGCAATCTGCAAGGGACTTTGCCACCTCTTTGTGGGGAACAACAGCGTGCTTATGGTTGTTCATGGGGTGATCACATCATGTTAGGTAGGATTGTGGCCTCTTTACGATTTTTATTTGGAAATCAAGCATGACAGAAGGGGATGTGAAGGGTAGACTTCTGATGGTTGATCTTGGTTGGAATCAGCTAAAAGACACGCCTCTGGGCCGATCTGAAAAGGTATTTCCTGGAGGGATGAACTGAGCGGGAAAGGCCTTCTTCTAGCATGGATAGTACTTTCCGGGGCCCCAGATATAAGAAGGTCTGAAAGAAAAGCTACTGCCTTTTTACCTGCTTGCCTTCACCTCTTGCCAGTGAGTGCATCTGTGAGCTGATACCACTGCTGCCTCTGCTGCCACCACCACCATCCTTCACTGATGCCCACACCCAGTTTCTCCAGCCTCCCCATATGGACCGAAGACCAGTGGCTTCCAGGACTTCTCTGGGCCTTCAGTGCCGGATTGGGTCTAGTGGGAAGTTCAGCCTCGGGAGCTGACCAGTGGCCTGGTTCTCAGACTCTCCAGTGTGAAGGCTGTCACCACTAGACTACCCACTCATATTATGGAAACCAGTCTAATAAATCCCCCATTAGTATGTATCTATTCTATTGGTTTTGCTCCACTAGTAAACAGAACCAATAGACCAACTGAACACAACCCACAGACTGACACACCCAGCAGGCACTGGCATCCTCTGAGATTGTCTCTGTTATAACTCATGTGGTATTTGACTTCATCTGAATTTTATTTTAGAAACTCCCATCTTTACTTTCATTCCCCTTATTTTTATCTAATTTTTCTTTTAAACTTTCTAATTATCAGGGGATCTTTTTTTTCTTTTCTCTGAACTTCTGCCTTCTCTCTTCTCTTCCATAGCATTCTCCTCCACACCTCTTCACATTCATCCATCCTTGCTTCTCCTCTCTATTTCTCCTTTCTCAATCTCATTTACAGTCTCCACACTCAATCTGAACAATTTTTACTCCACAGAACATCCTGTCATTTTCTATGATGACCATTGCTGATCCGTTAGTGGGCATTGCTTGAGTTTGCGTGTGCTTCTATATCTCGTGTGGCTTTGATGCTGCTGCTGTTACAGTGGTTGGTTTTCTCCTCCTCGACAGGTGTTAGGGATTGAGCCCTCGGGAGTAGGCTACTCAATAAGAAGACACTCAATCTTCGGACAGGTCATCCAAACTAAAAACTGACAAAGGGACCTCAAAGTCCAACTGTAGGTCAAATGGACTTAGCCGATATCTACAGAACATCCTATATAATAGATGCAGGACTTTTACTCTTCTAAACTAGACTGCATTCTAGGCCACAAAATCTTAACAAATACAAAAACACAAAAATACCTTTTTAGTTTATTGTCAGACCATAGTTTAATAAAACTAGAAATTAATAACAAGAATAACAGCATAAATACTTGAAGATTGAACAATATACTCCTGAAGGACCAGCATGCCATTAAATAAATCAGGATATTCAAAATATTACATAAGAATATTATATTAAGAATATTTAAAAATTCCTAGAATAAAATGAAAATGAAAGCACTGCTTGGTGGAACTTTTGGGACACAATGGCGACAGTTCTAACAGGAAGGATAATAGTTGTAAGTGCTCACATTAAAAAAACATCAGAGGCTGGAGAGGCGGCTCAGCATTTAGAAGCATGCACAGCTTTTGCAGAGGATCTGAGTTCAGTTCCTTGCCTCACCTCAGGCGGCTCACAACTCCCTGTAACTCCAGCTCCGGGAGATCTGAAATCCTCTGCTAGACTCCATGGGCATCTGCATTCACACGTGCACACATTCACCCAAAGTATACATATAATTAAAACAGGATTCATTCTTTTTTAAAGAATGTATTTATTTTTATTTAATGTGTCTGGGTGTTTTGCCTGCATGTGTGTCTGTGCACCATGTGCATGCCTGCTGCCTACAGAAGCCAGAAGAAGATTTTGGATCCTCTGGAACTGGAGCCATAGATAATTGTGGGCTGCCATGTGGGTGCTGGGACCCGAACCTGGGTACTCTGCAAGAGCAGCAACTGCTTTTAATTACTGAACCATTTCTCAAGGCCTCTAAAATAAATTCTTTAAAAATCAGAGATAGGGGCCAGTGAGATACATCAGCAGGTAAATTCAATCCCATTGATCCGCTTGATAGAAGGAGAAAATTGACTCCCACAAGCTTTCCTATGACCTCCAGATTTGTGCTGTGACACACAAACAGATAAATGAATAATAAATAACAAATAAATAAATACGTGTTTGCTACCAAGATGGATGACATGAGTTTGGTCTTTAGAACCCACATGGTGGAAGGAGAGAACCAACTCCTGTAAGTGGTCCTCTGACCTTCACACACATGTTGTGGTACGCCTGTGCGTGTGTGCGTGCGCGCGCACACACACACACACACACACACACACAAACGTGTGCACGCACACACATATGCACACAGGCATACACAAACACAACAAAAAAAGCCTATTAAATAAAATTCATGAATGCATTAAGGTTGTATACCAAGACAAAGTTGGTTTCATTCCAAGTATGCAGGTTGGTTTAACACATACAACTCAATAGACTGAAAGACAGAACCCACATGATCATCTCAGCAGATATAGAAGAAACTTCTGACAAAGTTCAATATCTCTTCAGAACAAAAGGCTTGAAGAACCTAGGAATAGAAGGGACATACCTCAACAAATAAAGACTACATATGACGAACCTATAGCCAGAATTATACTAAATGGGGAAAAACTAAGAACACGGGCACCCACTTTCACTGCTCTTATTCAACATAACACTCAAAGTCTTAGTTGAAGCAGTATGTCAGGAGAACTGAATAAGAGGGACATAAGCATGGAAAGAGCAAGTCAAAGTATCTTTATTGAAAGATGATATGATCCTGCACTTAAAAACCTCCAAAGACTCCATCAGAAAGCCCTTAGACCTGATAACGAAAGTAGCAGTATTAAAACCAATATATGAAAGAAGTCAGTACCCTTTCTATATACCAATAATGAACATCCTGAGGGGAAAAAATCAGGAAAATCCATACTTCCTAATATATAATTCCAAAACTATAAAATATTTAGGGACAATAATTTCAAAACTATAGAATATGTAGGGATAAGCAAACAGAATCAGGACAAATCTTTGACAACTATACATCAGACAGGGGATTAATATATAGGATAAATAAAGAACTGCAAAAATTAAACACCAAAACCCTCCAAATCATCCAATTAATAAATGAGCCAACAAACTTAATATATAAATACAAATGACAAGATGTAAACCTTTGAAAATATGTTCAACATCCTTAGCAAATAGAGGAATGCAGATTATAATCTACTTGAGATCTGTCTCCCCCCAGTCAGAATGACATTGATCAGGAAAACCAAGGGCAGGACTGGGGCTCCATTTTGATGGTCGAATGAATGCCCAGGCCCTGATTCAGTCTCTGGATGGGGATGGCAGTGAGGCCAGGCAGCAGGCGTTGGTAAGGAGGTAATGATGTGGGCAAAGGGAAGCAGTTGTAGAAGGGTAAAGTGGTACAGCCACTCTGGAAGTCCATGTGGGGATTTCTGAAAAACTAAAAATAGAGCTTTCATATGACCCAGCTATACCACCCTTAGTCAGCATGTCACAGAGAAACTTGTGCATTCATCTTTACTACTTCACTGTTTCCAAGAGCCAGGATCAAAAACTAGTCCAGATATCCATCGGCAGATGAACGGATTTTTTTTTTAAGTGCTATATAAACACGGTGTGGTTTTTTCATATGTAGACTCTAGATTTAAGTGTGTGTGTGTGTGCGTGTGTGTGTGTGTGTGTGTGTGTGTGTGTGTGTGTGTGTGATGCATGAATGTAGAAGGGGAGCCATGAGAGAAAGAACTCTTTTTTAAACTTTATTTTATGTGTGTTTTACCTGCATGAGTATACATGCATAGTGTATGTGCTTGTTGCCTGGAGAGGTCAGAAGAGGATGCCGGATCCCCTGGCACTGGAGTTACAGACAGTTGTGAGTTACCACGTGGGTGCTGGGAACCAAACCTGGGTCCTTTGGAAGAGCAGAGAGTGCTCTGAGCCACAGAGCCATCTCTCCAGTTCCTGAGGAGGAGACAACCTAAGGAAGGGGAGGGGGAGAAAAAGAGGTAGTGATGGATTTCTGTGACATGAAAGCAGAGGGGTCGGGTTTTTTGGAAGGAAGGGGCACAGCCAGACAGAGAGGGATGAAGAAGGAAAACGTGTGACAGGATGCGCGTGTGAGCATGTTGTATTTAAACCCATCACTTTGTACTCTAACTAAAAAAATAATAATTAGGGCCTGGAGTGGTGGCATATGCCTTAGAGGCAAGCAGATCTCTTATAGAGTTTGAACACAGCCTGATCTACATGGCGAGTTCTAGGAGAGCCAGAGCTACATGATGAGTCCCTATCTAAAACAAACACTAACAAGACACATGCAAAAATTAATTCAAAAACAAAAAAGCAGAACAAGTGAGCCAAAGAGCACCAGATGGGCCCGCCTGCTCTGAGTTGCTAGAATGAGAGTCCTAGCATCCCTCTTACTTCACGTGTCTTAACAGAGAAACGGCAAATCCCGGGACACCCTGTCTCTTCCTCATCCTGGCCAGGCGAACACGGGGCTGTCGGGAAAGGTGCAAGAGACGGCAGAAGTCTGTCGATCACAGTTAATGGAGCCTCTGTGGGTCCTGAAAAGATCCGGAGATGCGCATAAGGAAGACACTTGTAAAAACTCATGGTTCTGTGGGTTGGTGAGATGGCTCAATGGGGGGGGGGGGGTATGCACTGCTCTCGCCGAGGACCGGAGTTTGTTACCCCGCACCCATGGTGACTACTCAGTCATCTGTTGTAGAAACTGCTCTAGGGAGGTCCAAGACTTCTGGCCTCTGAGGACACCTGCACACATTTGTACACGCCCCCCCTACACACACATAGACATAATTTTAAAATATGTGTTTTAAACTTGTAATTCTTAAGCCCATTATTAAAAAAAAAAAAATCTGCGGAGCTAAATCCCCAAGAGACCCGGTGACCTGTATTTAAAACCAAAAACTTCCCCCGAGAATTCTTGGGATCATTCATGCCTAGGAAGTATTTCTGCATATTGCAACTGTGTGGTCTCTGAGGATCACCCATGCACATGTGATATTTAGACGACAAATACAATAATGGGAGACACGGGTGTGTTATAAAGAATACGCTTGGCTTCCCGTGGAGCCGCAGATGCTCGGCTGTCTACGATGCTAATGAGAAGGCTCTTGATTCCACTTGCCTTCTTGATTGGACGGCAGTGGCCTGGAAAATAAAGCAGTTGTTTTGAAATAAGCACCTTTATACCCTATCAAGGTCAACCCTTTTTCTTGATGTACTTAACTAACCATGTAAAATATTACATCAGCAAGCCTACAAGGCACTTAGAGATATATCCACATTTGCATAATGTCCTCTGTAAGTTAGTCTTTGGTCCTTAAGGGTGTTTAGAATAACTGCATGCAAGAATATACTTAATCCAATCTCATTTTAGCTTTTGCTCTTTTAAGATTTCAAAATTAATAAATCCTCCTGATACTCCAATTACCATGAGCTTTTATAAGCATAACTTTGTAACTTTAACCCATTTATGAACATACCCCACAGGCAAATGTACTAATGAATAGGAAATAACATTAGAAGTTTAAAAGATGGTCTCTTTATGAAGTAATGTAAGAAAATCCTGTTAGCTGGATCAAGTACAAAAGTGCGATTTCTTAAAAAATAGAAAATCCATCACAAAATTACATGTAATTACAATAACCAAAGGATAGAAAGTAAGAATAGTTGGAGTACCATGCATTATTTAACTTAGTACATGTTATCACTTGCTTGCATATGGATGAAAGCAGGAAAAAGAAACTGACATAAACTCTCTGCCTGTGGCTAAAGAAACGGTGGTATTTTGTGCCTGACTTCCTTGATGTGAATTCTTGACCAAATCTATTGACATACCTTAGGTAGCAGGTACTTCTGGCTCCTTAGTCATTGCCTCTCACACCCACCTTTACACACACACACACACACACACACACACACACGCACACACACACACACACACACACACACACTCACCGCCTTTTATTCTGAGGTTGCATTACAGAATAAAATCAATGTTGTCGTCTCCCTCAGAGTAGAAGGAAATGCTAACTTCAGCGTGATTAACAAAGGAGACTTCTTCTTTAATCAAGTCAACAAACTAGCCACACATGGTCATCCTAGGCATGTTTGCAGATGAATTTTCTATTGCCTGAATTATTTTATAGTGATTTCATTCGGTGTGTCACTACTAAACACCACACTGTAAGGAGGTCTGTTCTACACGCCTCTGGTTTTCTGGTTAGGATCCTGAGACACAGAGGGAATGCATCACCTACCCAAACCACACAGCATCTGCCTAAACAAAAACCAGAATTCAGATTCATGGCCATTTCAGTCTTACATGGTTCACTGAGCTCTCTACTCCTATCTCTTTCTCAGACACACAAACACATACTCACACAAACACTCACGTAGATACACACTCATGCACATACACATTCACACACACACTTATGCACATGCACAAACTCTCATGCACACATAAATACACACTCTCACATACACATACTCATATATACAAACTCACACTTACACTCAACACATACACACACTCATAAATACTCATATACATTCACTCACACACATCTACATGCATATGTTCACACTCACAAACATACACACACTCATACACTCACACATGCACTCCCATATACACATTCATGCTCTCATACGCATGCATATCAAGTTCAAGAGTTGTCATAAAGAATTTGGAAGGAAAAACTTGTAAAAAGTGTGAATTGGTAGTATTTGACCAGCTGGGTACACAGAGCAAGGCTCCAGTGTAAACGTTATTGAGTCCTACAATGGTAACTGAGATCTGTGCTGGAGAAGGTAGAGAAACAGTGATTGATTAGATGTTTCCAGATGAAAATGAAGGCTGACCTCTGCGCACTGCTCCTGATCTAGGTGCCAACGACATTGCTGACAACTGTCTCTGACAGCCCCAGGACAACCAGAAGTTTATGTTTTTCCTGTTTTAAGTGAAACAGAAATTTGGACAAAAACTTATATTCAAAAGCTAACTGTAGGACTGGAGAGACGGCTCAGCAGTCGAGAGCACTTCCCGCTCTTCCAGAGGATCCAGGCTCCATTCCCAGCACCCACATGATGGCTCACAGCTGTCTGTAACTCCAGTTCTAGGGGATCCAGTGCCCTCTTCTGGCCTCTGCCCCTGCACACAGGTAGTGCACAGACATACATGCAGGCACCCTCTTGTGGCTTGCACAGGCACCTGCACACACATACACATAAATAAAAATACATCACATCCTCTAAAAAAGCTAACTGAGGATGGTTAAAAAAAAAAAAGAAGTGGAAATGGAATAAATGTTCAATAACTGGAAACTGTAGGGAAGAGATGATGTTCATGTGATTACATATTTAATGTCACAGGTAAGTTTTTGCTTGTAATAGCACATGGAAAAAAGAGAACATAAATGTTTTCAGTAAAATTATCCCTAATTCAATATATTGAATTATTAGCAATTGTTCTGTTTCTGAATTATGGTGAAGTTAGGACAGAGTTAAACATTTTGGTAGTTTCCAACATTTTTCAAATTCTCTGTGGCAAGTACGTATTCCTTACATAATCAAAGGCACTTTTAAAATTGTCATGCAGAACCTCTTACACTGTTGTTGGAGAGATACATCAGTGGCAGGCATCATCTGGTAAGTAAAGATACAGGCTATGTCAGGACCCTCATCATAATATTATTTAGAGAAAGTAAAACTGTAGAAAAAAAACATAAGTATCAGTAGGAGAGCAGATGAATAAATTAGCAATTATGATATATATTAGTATAATAACAATTCTTATTGCTGCTGTTATCACATCTCTTAAATATACTTCAGAGCACTTCAAGCTTCGTAACTTTTCAACCATTATCATAACTCTTTGAAGCTCTATTGTGTCAGTCAGGGCTCTCTCGAGCCGCAGAACAAACATGTCTGTGAGGGGATTGGTGAGATCTGTTTGGATGACAAGATGCTGAGCTGTCCACCCTGGCCAACTGCAGGCTGGAGAGCTAGAGCCAAGCGCTGCTGAGGTCAAGATGAGGTAATGAGGCAGTTCCTCTAGAGAGCCATCATTGCAGGCCCGCACACATTCAAAGGCTGAAGAAACCTAGAATCTATGTTCCCAGGCAAGGGCAGAAGAAAAGAGAAAAAGGCATGTGTTCAAGAAAAGTGGAGCGTGCCTGCTCTCAAACGTGCCTTCCTCTGCTCTTTGCTCTGCCTTGCCCACAGGCGATTGGCAGAAACGGCAATGCCAAAGCATGTGTTACCCACTCAGTTAGCTGACCCAGCCACCAGTGACCTCTGGAAACACCCTCACAGACACACCTAGCAGTGTGCTTTACTAACTTTCTAGGCATCCAGTCACGTTGACAGCCCAAATTGACTGTTATAATGCTGTTTCCAGCTGAGCAGTTGCATACACAAAACGCTCATTGCATTTGGCTTTTTAGTATTTTGCGTTATCGTAATTGTTGGTTGTATTCACATCTTGCTTATTTCTATATTCAGCATTTAAAGAATGAGGTATTCTGATGTGCTGATGTGGAACAGTACATTGGAACACAAGCAAAGCAAAACCATAAAACCATAAAAGAGGACATTGAGAAAGGTCACTTTTTTGTGTGTTCAGAAAAGTACTAAGACTCAGGATAAAGCTCACTGGTAAAGCACTTACCAAGCATGTATAAGGCCTTGTACAATGCCCAGTATTGGAAAAAGAATGCTTTAAGCCACATGTGGTGGCACATAACCTGTAATTCCAGAATTTGGGAGGCAGAGGCAGGAGGATCTCAAGTTTGAGGTCAACGTGAGCTACACACTGAGTTTCGGACCAGCTTAGGCTACATAGAAAGACCCTGTCTCAGAAGAAGAAACAAAAATGTTTACAAAAGCTTTTGCAAACATGTGTACATAGAAAGCAAGGGCTAAATCCAGTTAACCAAATTTTTGGTCAGGGATGAAGGTTGAAATGATACAGGGAATTTCACATTTTACCTTATACACTTGTAACTTTTTATAGACGTGTGTAATCAAAATACTATTTTAATGGCATGTTAAGAAATAAAATTAGCTTATCTTTATACAAGAAGATAAAATATAACTAAGCTAGAGGAAGATCCACAAAGCACCCAGCAGAAAGTGAGCTTGCAAGTCCACAGATGCTTGTAATTACATTAGATAATAGTAAGTGCATAGAGCTGTTGGTGCATATTCGACTGAAGTTACTTAGTGAAGAATAAGAGCTGTGAGTTTGGAGAGGTCCAAAGGGAGCTGATCCGTCCAGCAAAGGGAACACCTAACAGGAAAGAAGATAAGTCAACGAAGTGTTCAGTCAATGAGTGGAGGGCCTTGAGCCCATTCTCCTGAAAACAACTGATAATAGCAGCAGATCACCACTGCAGACTCATAAGCCAGGAAGCAGCACAGTAGGACACACTGTTGGAAAAAGTCATCTTCAAGCAATTTAGATGGGATGACAGGAGAAATACCCGTAGACAGTTAGGACTATTTCAACGTCAAGTACAAAATAAGAACCAAGACTAAAGGTCAAATGTGGAGAATGCAGAGGAAGGATTGTATCAGAACAGAGTCCATGCTAATATAAATGAATATATAAATAGAGAAAATGTTTTTTTTTTAAAAAAAAAAAAACTGGCAAGAAGGCTTGAGACCTCAGATGTCACAAAAATTCAAAACTGTTGCATTTCATGAAAAACTGGAGTGTCTCTCTAGGTCCAATGTTAGGGTTAGGGTTATTGCAGAATGCAACCCATCACTACATCCACCCCTTAAAAAAACTACATTTTCACGCTTTTTATCCTATGCTCATCTTTGTTTGATTTTGTTTTTAGAGACGGGATCTCTTGTAGCCTAGGCTGACCTCCAATTGGTAGTAGAGTCAAGGTTGGACTTGACCTCCCGACCCTCCTGCCTTTACCTCCCTAAAGCATCAGTTGGTACTATTGAGTGCTTTAGGGAATGGGACTTGGTTGGAGGCAGTGGGACATTGGGGATGTGCCTTCGAAGAGTGTATTCTGTCCCTCATCCCTTCCTGCTCCACCCTTCTGTCTCCTGTGCATGAGGGAAACCACTTTACTCCCCCCCCCACTCCCCCCACCATGGTGCTCTGCCTTGCCCCAGGCCCAGGAGCAACAGAACCAAGTGACCATGGTAAATCCATGGGCCCAAGTAAACCTCTCCCCTGCTAGCTGACTTTTTCAGGTGTTTTTTCACAGCCACAGAAACCCGACTCACACAAAAAATAGAGAACATTTTCCTATCTTGCCCTAGAGGTAGATCTGCAAATGTTCCTTATGACAGACCATTGAGCCAAGTCTTTTATTTATTTTGATTTTTTTGTTATGTGCATCTATTTCACATTAAAAAAAATATTGAAGGCATTCATTCCTACTGTGGAGTCAGCTTGTTGACAATCAAATCTCAATTTGCCTTTTCATGATTGCTAATTCTCTCACTCAGTTAAGAACATCCAGAAAAGACTGACTCTTTGCCCATGTATATCATGGGGAAATCCTGGAAATGATGTACAAATATTACCCAGTCTCCCTTGTCTCACTTTACTATGGAAAAATGCATTTGTATTTTAAACATAATGTGGTCTGGATATTTGCTTATAATTCTATGATGCTCCACATTACTTCATGTTCCAGAGAGAGGGAGATCAAATCCCAAAGCAGAGGCCCCGACTCGGAGCAAGACCTTGTCATTTTTCATGAGGCTGTAGTCCAACTCTAGAAGCAGCCACGGCTTAAGGATGCCAGATTTGGAGATAAGCTTTTTGAAGTGACTGAAATTTTAATCAACTATTTTCTAGCTCATAGAATCCCATATGGCATTGGGTCATTCAGAACATGGGAATGTTTTGACATTGCACATCACTTTTGTTTCTCCCCTCCACCCCCAAAATAGAGCACAAGGCTCTGTTTGGGAAGCGGCTTTCTGTAGAAGCTACTCCCAAGAGCCTGCTGATATCTGCTGGCAAAGTGATCTGAGCCAGTCATGCGTGAGGAGTCTCCTGCCTAATGCTTTGGCATGTCATGATCATGCACCGCTAAGTCTTTGTCAGGAACAAACCTGTTGCCAATGTTTGCTGCCTATGCCTGTTGTTATTAATGGTCCCTTTCCCCCACCCCAATAGCAATCACCCTGTTGTAAATGATAAGGGAGCCCCATTATGGCTCTCCTCCCCTTTACTAGCAAAAGTGAAAACAGAAGAGATGGGGGAGATGGGAAGCTGGGTGTATGAGATCACTTCCAAAAAAAAAAAAAAAAAAGTTCATTGGCGTGAATTCCTGCATCTAGAGCCGTTATATTCTACTCTGGCCCTTTGGAATAACTGGGAGATATTGAGAAAGGCTGTACTGGTGGCTTTCCTCTCTGCTTAACTGTGTCTGGGGATTAGCTGAAGCATCAAGGCATTTTTAAACTCCCCCCCCGAAGATGCTGATGTGGAATCAAAATTAAGAAATTCTGTCTTTACTCCATGTAACATTCCTGCAAAGATCTGCATTAAAGTGTGTGTGTGTGTGTGTGTGTGTGTGTGTGTGTGTGTGTGTGTGTGTGATTTTATTTATTTATTTTGGGGGTCATGCACAGAAGTCAAAAGGACAATTTGCAGGAGTCAGTTCTCTCTTTCCATCATGTGGGTCCTGGGGATCAAATTCAAGTCTTCAGGCCTGGTGGCAAGTGCCTTGACCCAGTGAGTCATTTCGCTGGTCCCAAGACCCAAATTTTAACAATTCCCTATTTTCTACTTGGACTCATTGAATTGTCCTTTCTTAAACATGGTGAGGTCATATGACATCACAGCAAACCAGGACCTCTTACAGCAGCTGTCTCTTATGGAACAGTGAGGAACTCTGTCCCAGACAATGAGGGCTCTTCTAGTCTCATTTTTATGTTACTGGACTCTGGGAAAATTTTGTGACTATTATGAAGATGCCTACCTCAGCTTCTGGCATCATAGCAGTAGTTCAGTACACAGTTCTATCTTGTTTCTGTTGGTATCCATGGGGGTTATCACACTCCAAGGGGTAAAGTGATTTCCCAGCATTCTTTATTTCATGCCAGATGTTGTCAGTGGTGTTCTTATAGTCTCATTAGTTTTAATTGAATCAAGTGAGAATACACTATTCTAACTCTATCCCTTCTTTACCTCTCACCCCCCTTCTCCATCACCATATAAACACGCAGAAACTTGTTTCAAGAGGATCTATATTACAGGAACAATTAGAAACATGAACACTGTTCAGGATTTCTCGGACTGGGGCTTCCCATCAAATTCCAGGTCTTTCTCAGTCTTTCCCAGTGATTCCAAAGGATCATGTTAGAATACAACAGCTTTAGATACAGGAATTCATGGCAATGATCTTTTTCTGGCCACTTCATAGCATTTCAGGTGCTCTATATCTCCTCTGCTATCTCTTCCATCAGCCAAATAGAAAAATTCCACCAGAGATTAATTCTTGCCTACATGGCACTTTAAAGATTAAAATGGGCTACATTAAAAGAACCAAAGCTTTAGCTATAGTGAAGAATATCAAAAATCACTAAGAGAAGAGGCAATAACAAGAGAGTGCACCAGAAGGCAAGTAAGCCTTGCTAAAAATGAGCTAAACAATTATTATAAACTTAGATTGCCTGTCTTGATCCCTTGAATATCTGTAGCTCCCTGATTGAGACTTAACTAAAATCAAAATTCCAGGCAAAGCTGCTGTGTTTATATGGGACCAGTCCATTTTTTTAAAAGAGAAAATTCAAGGAAAGTTAGTTCTTAGGCATTTAAGGTGTGTACTCTCTCTGTCTCTGTCTCTCTCTTTCACATGCACATTGATCTTCACATTTGAATATGGCACAGTTGATGGTCATACACGGTGACCAGCAAACATCTGCCTGAGAAGAGAAGTCTTTCCCCCTTTGGCCTCCACCATGCTTCAGAGCCGTTAACAAGTTCAGAGAAAACACTGTCTGGTACTAGCACAGATTCTGGTCCCTTACTGCCGTCCACAGAGATTCTGAAGTTCTGCAGATACACCCTGTTTGGGTCGGATAGCAAGCCAAGTACGTGTTTGCTGGGAAACTGCTAAGCTAGGGAGAGGGATGGTCTTGAGTTGGCATAGTAGAGTTTGCTTTTTCTGAAATGCCATCACTGTTCCTCGAAACAATCAAATCTCAAAGTTACGTTGAGGCCTAAGGTTGTCATCTTTCAAGAAAGCTTTGCTGCTACAATTTATACTGAACAATTCCTCACTAAACTTTGTTTTTGTTTGTTTGTTGCTGTTTTCTTTAGGTTTTTGTTTTGTTTGAGACACAGTCTCTATACATAGCCCTGGCTGTCCTGAAACTCACTATTTAGACCAGGTTGACCTTGAACTCACAGAGATCCACCTGTATCTGCCTCCCGAGTGCTGGGATTAAAGGCATACACCACCATACCTGGTCTCCCCTCTAAGTTTATACATTTTTAAAAAAGTGTTCTTAAAAATCAAGTTTGCTTATTCTAAACCCTAATGGCTGGTTGCAAGTGTAGTTCTCAAAGACAGTGGTTGGTGAAGAGTGTGTGCTTGACCTGGAGAGGGGACCAATGTAGGTGACACCATCAGAAAGCAGGAAACACAGGCTGGCTCCAATACCAATGCTCCTGGACTGTGACTCATGAGATAAAAAATGCCAATCATTGGGAGATTTCTGGACCCACCCACATCTTTCCTGGACCCACCACCACCACCATAGGCCCCAGAATCCGTCTACAGAAAGCCAGTCTGGACTGGTCACCTGCCACCAGGTGCTAACAAACTTTTGCTACTGGAGTCAGCAACTCATCCTCCATAAGCCAATTCAAAGAACCAAATTAGCTGTCAGAAGATGCCTCAGTGGGGAAAAGTACTTGCCATGAAAGTTTGACAACCTGCCATCGCCTAACACTTAGAAAGAGCCAATGATAGCATGCATCTATAACCCTAGCATTCGACAGTGAGATGGGAGGTGTGAAGAAGAGAATCTACCAGAAGCTCACAGTCCAGGCAGCCTAGAGGACACAGTGTAAAAGGAACTGCAAAAGAGACCCTGCCTCAGCAAGGTAGAAGGTAAGAACCAACTCAGGAATGGTCCTCTGGCCTCCACACATGTGCCATGGCACTCACACATGCATGTACACACAAACACACACACACACATGCATGCACATACACACAATTAATCAATCAATCAATTAATTAATTCTAAAGTCATTTTTAAAATAGCCAAATTAGTAGTGAAAGGCAGAAAAATGAGATTTATTTGATATGGCCATGTTGAAAAGAGGGGCAAAGAGATCTAGGGACCCCAAGTCCACCCTCAGGTTCCTGATATAAAAGTAAGGTTTAAATAGAAGACAAGAGATATGCACGATTTAGTTATGTTCAAGGTGAGTTCCCACTCATTGGCCGTCACTGCCATGGCTCCCGTCTCCTTTGTAAGGTGGTATGACAAGTTTTCAGCACCATATGACCCTTTCTGGTAGACAAGTTGCCCCTCTGGCTGGGAGAGGCTTTATCCATTGTGTTCTCCCAGCAAGATATTGCTGGGGAGAATTTTTAGTTACCTGGGGTCCCTTATTTCAGCAGACCAGATAGCCAGAGTTAGGGACACAAGTCTCCCTTTAGAATGTTCTCATTCCTTCTAGGGTACCGTGGCTTGAATGAGAATGGCCCCCTTAGGCTCATATATTTAAATGCTTGGTCCCCAGTTAGTAGAACTGTCTGGGATGGTTTAGGAAGTGTGGCCTTGTTGGAGGAAGTGTATCATTGCTGGTGGGCTTTGAGGTTTCAAAAGCCCATGCTGAGTCCAGTCTCCTCACTCCCATCTCTCTGGCTACTGCCTGTATATGAAGATGCAAAGCTCTCAGCTACTGCTCAAGCACCGTGCCTGTCTGCTTCCCAAGATAATGATCATGGACTAACCCTCTAAGGCTGTAATCAAGTAAGCCCCCAATGAAATGCTTCCTTTTACAAGAGTTGTCTTGGTCATGGTGTTTCTTCACAGCAATAGAACAGTGACTTAAAGCACTGTGGTTGGGATGGATTGAGATGGCACAGACCCCTGAGCTCTCAGACGGCCAGCTAGTGGGTAACCTCAGTCTGGTCGCATCATCCATCTTGTGATGTGGCTCCAGGTTTGAAGTAAGTGAAGGTCTTAGGTGGCACTTTTCCCACCATGAGCAAGTTTTTCTTTTTATTGGTCTCAATTCACACAATATTATTTTTGAGTTAGTATAGTTTACTGGCGCCCCCCCCCCCCCCGCACCAATCATATTGCAAGTTCATGGAGAAACTGAGTCATCTACACTTGGTGTATGTCCCTCCCACAGTAGTACAGGATGTGATATTTCAATATTGATGTCTTTTAAAATTATTATTAGTGTGTATGCATGCATACACGTTGCAGTCAGAGAACAGATCTGTAGAGTTGATTCTTTCTTACGAACATTATGTGGGATCAAGGCATCAAACTCAGGTCTTTAGGCTATTGCTGCTATTGCTGCAAGCACATTGCCCACAGAACGGTCAACCTCTCATGCCCAATACGACTATCTTTTACTGCCTACCTACTGTTGTCTCCCAAAGACAGCCCCTCCTATCAGGAGACTCTCATACTGGGGCACTATCATTGGTCAGACTTTCAAAACACAAGCAATACACTCCTTTCCTAAAGAAGTAAACAAAGAAACAACAAAAAAAAACTTTTATCAAAATCATCTTTAGATTTTCATTTTTTTTTTGTTATAGGCATAGCTTTCTACTTTTTAAAAAAAAATTTCTGCCCAAATTTATCCTTATTTTTTTCCCTCTTAATGCCAAGTGCTTCACACACACACACACACACACACACACACACACACACACACACACAGAGTGCCCTTCTCAGGAGACACCACCAGCATCAAAGTTGGAATGTGCTTGGCTTTGCACCCATCACAGCAAGGCGTTAGAAGATTGGATTTAGTGTTGTGCATCCACAGATATGAAATTAGGCCGACAGAAGTCTGGATCTGGGCCTCACTCCATACTGCTAACTTGTAGAGTGCCGGTAGCCAAAAGGGTTTGGAACGTCTGGCTCTCTCTACAGATGCTGCCATTCATTTCTGTGGAAACAGGACCACTTACATCTAATTACAGTTTCTGCTTAAATTAGCAGGACAGATATGACAGCAGTAACTTCTTCAGAGTAACTGGTGGGAGACCTTTAGCTGACACAGCTTACAGAGTAGTTGGCTTGCAGCAAAGTAATGTCAGTTTTTAAAAGTAATTTAGAATTCATATGATTCCATCCACCCACCATTTATGGCAGCCAGAGGAAAATATTTGGGGTGGGGAATAGAACAGTGGGGTGGGCAGGCGAGTGCTGACAGTGTTCCCGAAGGAAGAATAGATTATCTTACAAAATGATTTTTTATAGAGAGATTAGGCCGTTTTAATTACATAGTGCCGTTACATAGTCATAAATGAGATAACAGACATTTGAACCTGAAAGATGAACTTCAAAGCCCTGGCATTAAAACTTGGCTGCCTGGAAGGATTCCTCAATCAACCTCTACCTTGTGTTGAAAATACTGCTGATAGGCATTTAGAGGGCAGTCCATGCTTCACACTGGCATGGTGGCAGTCTTACTAACCCTCCTTCTGGGCAGTCTGCTTTATGCCATGGACCCAAGGTGAGCTGACCACTCTGCAGATTCACCAGAATGGGTCACTGCATGTCACACAGAACTTCATCAGTGTGAGAGACAGCCTGCAGCTAGGAAATGAGGTCAGACGGCCTTTGAAAGGGGCATCCTGGCAGATGTAAAGTTCAAGGGGCATCCCAGCAGACGTGAAGTTCAAGGTTTCTAGACTGTACTCTGAGCTGCTCTCTTGTCTGTTTTATGGCTTGTTCTGTCTCTCTTCCAGCTCGCTAAATGTCTCCTGTCCACCCACCAAACCTGTGATGATGATGACCTTCTCAGATTCTAGCCCTGGTCTTCAGGACCTGGGCTCCAGAACTCTTTGTAGTGTTCTGTTGACAGACAAGCCCTCTGACGGGTGCAGCCAGAGGGACACAAGTCCCATCCTGCCCATGTGGGCCACTCTCATCTAGCATAGACCAGTGCTGGATCACAAATAAATACTGTGTGAACCTGGGATACTTGTTTCAATTGCAGGACACAGAGCAACCCAGCTTGACTGTGAAAGGAACTACTGAAAATGAAGTTTGGCTATTGAATTCATGGCATATAGTTGGTTCTCTGGATCTTTGGGCTCTATTTCTACAGATTTAACCAATTTAGATAGAAAAAATAAAGGAAGGCTGGTCCTACAGCTCAGTGCCCGGTATCATGAGGCCTTGGGTTCAATCTCCAGCATCAATATATATATATATATATATATATATATATATATATATAATGTATACATCAATATATACATATATATAATGTGTATGCCTTTAATTTAATATACAGATGTTTTATTGTTATTAGTCCCTAAATATTACAGTGTAACAAATATTTACATTTGGCATAAGTATTCTTTGTAAGATAGAAATGATTTAAGGTCTAAGGGAGGCTGTGCTAACATAATGTAAGGTTATGTGCAAACACCATTACTTTAGAGAAGGAACTTGAGAACCCACAGATTTGGAAGCAATCCTCATGGATACCACACCACAACTACATAAGCATACTCATTTTAGAGTCATAGACACATTATGTACAGGAATAATGCACATGTGAGATATATTTTTCTCTGAGGAACATATCTCATTTAAAAGTTGTATTTTAGAACAAGGCACTCCATGTTCTCTACTGACTCACTCTAATTTCCAATTGGAGGACATGAGTCACTTTGAAAAGTGTAGTCCAGACGTTGAGTCACAGGAGTGGGAATCATGAGTGAGAGCTCCTTGTCTACAGCTGACTGCCTCCTCCTTTTCTTTCTGTGATCAATCTCCCCATCTTCCCACTGCAATAAATTCACTTCAAGAAGCTCTCAGACAAGAAGTCAGAAAACCATGGCCATATGGCTGCCTTTGTAAATAAGGTTTGTTTTTGGAATGTGTGGGAGGCCTACCCATTTCTCTGTGGGAAGCCTGCTCCCACTTTTTCCACAGGGTACTCTCGAGGAGGAAGGAGTGAGAAATATTTAGATAGAAAGATAGAGGGGAGAGAAACAGATAGAAACACAGGATAGCCTCGGGAGGGCCTGGATCAATAGCCACCAGCCCCTTCTGTCTCTTCTAAAGGGCCTTTTAAAGAATGCCAGGGGGGGTGTGGAGCAAAAGACCTCCCCCTAGCTCAGTCAAGTGCAGACCCTTCCAAACACCTGGTAACCATGTGCACATGGCCAAGCCATCTTCTAATGCAGCCCTGCTGGGTAAAGCAAGCTCAGATCTCACTAGGAAACCTTTGTGGCCTCCACAGGAATGGAGCCGTGTTTGCTTAAGTGTGTGTGTTTGAGTGTATGAGTGTGTGTGTGTCTGTGTGTGTCAGTATGTGTTTGAGTGTAAGATTGTGTGTGTCAGTGTGTTTGAGTGTGCGAGTGTTTGAATGTGTGTGTGTATGTGAACCTGTGTGTGTCAGTGTATGAGTGTGTGTGCCAGTATGTTCCAGCGTGTGTGTGTGTGTGTGTGTGTGTGTGTGTGTGTACATGTTGTCTACAGCTCTTGATACAGCACAATGAGCCAAGTAGCTTGTCAGATGCTATGATTTGAGAAATCTATTCCATTTACCACCTGACTTTTCATAGAACAAACACGCAGGCCCCATCCTAGCTAAATAATATGGTCCACAGTTTGCAGCATGTGCTTTTTTTTTCTTGTTATGTGTATAAGTATGAGTGTTCATATTTGTGTGTGTGGTGCCTGTGTAAATTTATTGCAAACCCATTACACATTTGATCCTGTCCTAGAACTAGAGAAGCCTCTAATTGGGGCTCATTTCCCTCTTTTTCATTTGCATCTGGAGTGACGATAAGACCAGGGAAGAACCTGGCCCCATGAGAAACATGTTTTTCCCCCTCTGTGAATGTCTCACTTACCTGCTTGGAGAGTTCTGTCTCCATGTCCTGGGTCCTAAGATGGCTATTTAAGATTGAATGTAAGCTGATCCTGGGAGCAAGAGTCTTCCTGGCATTTGGAGCTGAGATCTTTATTTTTTCAAGGAGAGGCCCTCATTTGGTAAGACAACCAGAGTTCCTTGACAGTATAAAACAGTTGCTCCCAAACATTGTCACACCTGGGTGTGTCCTGGGGCCTTTGATGTGAAGCATGGACATCTTTATCCACTCAGGGTGAGGTGGTGGCAGTTCTGGAACACTCCCCACAGTCCACCTTTTTCTTTGAGGCAAGGACTCTCAGTCAAACTTAGATCATGTCATCAACTTGGTTTCTCTTGCTAGCGAGCTGATTCCAGGGACGCCTGTCTCTGACTTCTGAGGCTAGAATTCGAGGTGAGCAGCCTTGCCCTTCCTCACTCCTGCAAATAGGTGTTTTAATTCCCAAACAAAACTTGTTTTCAGATCTACGCTGAGGCTGGGAAAGAGACTAGGTGTGTTGTAAAGAATACAGAGTAGCCCTCCCTGCACACCAGACTTCCTGGGCACATTCTTCACAGTTCCATCATGGAAAGAAACCTTGAACTTAAATGCCAAGACAAGGTTACCAGTTAACTTTCCCCAGCAGATACTGAAGCTATAAGATGAAAATGTCATTCTTTATTCCCATCATCTCAGACCAGCAAGGGCATGTGTTTGCCTGGTTGATTTTAATGACGAAGACTAGTGGGAAACAGGTAACTCACAATGTGAATGACCTCACAGTCTCTATTTTTGTGAAGATAAATGAGACGGGGAAAGAGACAGCATAAGCATGTGTTTATCCTTTTTTGGGTCTAGAGGTAGAATTTGATTGACAGAATGCTTGTTAAGCATGCATGAAGCCCTGAGTTCAAACCCCAGCTGGGGGTGGGGGTGCACTCTTACAATATTGGCACAAGGCAGGTGGAGGCAGGAGCATCAGGTGTTTAAGGTTTGTTACATACTGAGTTTGAGGCCATATGAGAGTCAATCCAAAAAAAAGTTATTTGTCTTCAGAGGAAACATACACTGCTTCCAGTGAATTTAAACAATTGCTCATTTAAATAGTATTTGGTTCGATAATAATGAGAGGAATATAAAAGTGGTTTCTGCTACTCTATAACATGGACACAGAAATTAATTTCAAAATATGCTCTGCCAGCAAAGTAAAGTACCTTAATACCTGTGAATTTAAGGAGGATACAAAGGGAACTTCCCAGCACACACTATCCTAACACTGAAGCGTAGTTTGGGAAGTTAGCAAAGGTAAGTTCCTGGTACGTCTCTGTGACTGAAACTGTCTCTAAAATTGAAGCAAAGTAAAAACCTGTCCTCTTGTGAGTCCAAGTACCATTTTGATATTTTTATCCTCTTTTAAAAATGTGTTTCTATTTCTATTAATGGTAGATGTTTTTGTATGTGGATAGAGATTGAACCTAGCATCTCATTCATGCCAGGCAAGGGCTCTACAGCTAAGCTACAGTTCCTAGACTGCTGTTTCAATTACTGCGCAGAGAATGAGGCTCCAAGCATCTCTGAACAGAACTGACGACCACCTGGCCACAATTGCTTCCAGGCACAAGAAGGATCAGATTTGGACTAGGCATCACAAACTGCAATCAGGCCTCATAGCTACTGCTGTTGCACTGTGTGATCTTGGGCAAGGCATTCATTTGAAAAAAAAAAAAAACCAAAAACCAACCAACCAAACAAAAAAAAACACATCACAAAGTAGATCATTAAAAAGGCCCCAATGTACCATGATGACCATGATGTAAAGTTTCACTGATAAAATAAAGTCAAGAATAAGTTAAAGATGTAATTTAAACTAGCATTTTCTCCTAGGTGTGTGTGTGTGTGTGTGTGTGTGTGTGTGTGTGTGTGTGTGTGACTTCTGTTTTATTTAATTAATCAAATGTAGATCAGTCATTTTCGTGTGTAGAGGCAGTCTTATTACAGAAACCCCCAACTGATCTGGAGATGTCAAGACTGGAGAGGCTCCTGTCCTCTCTAAACTGGTTTTCTGGTGGAGCTGGGTGTGAGGGGGCAAGACTTCACGAGAAGCATTGGCATGCAGAGGGGCACTCCCACATCCCACCTCTTCCCAGCTACCTGTCTTTACTGGGTCAAAGAGAGAACAGGTGATTATCAAGGTGTGGGGGGGGGGATTTGGAATTACTGTCATTGGAGACAAGGTGGGCAAAGAATGGGCTTGGGGGCCTCATTTCCCCATCATTGGTGACTGGAGAACAAGTTCCTGGTGCTCACTTTCTTATAGCCTGTGATTCATAGCTCAGCCAGTGGATGTTTTTAATGCTGTTGTATTGTCAGTTTCATATCTTGTTTTATTTTATTTGTATCACAATCTTCAACATTTTTCCTTGTCTATACTCATGGCATTGTGTTACCTAATTGCATTTTTGCACAAGTATGTATTGCACTTGAGCAGCGGTCCCTCTCCACACTCCCCACCTTACCCTTCCTCATCCCTCCCCTTCCATTAGTTCTCTTTGTTTCCCTAGACAGTTTCGATTATATCTCATGTATATCTCATACACATATACACGGTTTTAACTATTCATATAAAATCTAGAAACCACATATGAGAGACAGCACGGTCTTTCTGAGACTTAATATCATTGTCCCCAACTGCATCCACCTTCTTGCAAGTGACCTGACTTCATTCTTTATGTCAACCATTTAATTGCTTTTTAAAAAATTTGTCTTTTATTTGCATTGGTATTTTGCTTGCATGTATGCTGGGTGAGGGTGTCAGATCTTGGAGTTACAGACAGTTGTTAGCTGCTACGTAGGTGCTGGGAATTGAACCTGGGTCCTCTGGTAGAGTTGTCAGTGCTCTTAACAACTGAGCCATCTCTCCAGCTCCATAAAAACATACTCTTTTTTTTTCCAAGGCAGGATTCCTCTGTGTAGGCCTGGTTGTTCTGGAACTCACTGTGTAGACTAGGATGGCCTTGAAATCAGAGAGATCTGCCTGCCTCTGCCTCCCGGATGACGGGATTAAAGATGTGCACCACCACCACCTGACTCAACCATTTAATTTTTTCAACCCTACTATCCATATTAAGGAAGACTTAAGATGTGGGGAAATACTACTGTTGTCCTCCAAAGTCTTCTGGGTAAGGAGGTGCCAGCTCTACTGACATGTGGGAAAGGGCTTATTGCCACATAATAGGACACTAAATGTGGGAAGAGCCTAAGAAGGCTTCTTTAGTCCTGGATTTACAGAACCTCAGAGTTGAGTAACGCCAAGAATAAATTCTTGATTTATAGGCCTCAGTGTCCCTTGTCCTTATCAATTAGAATCTAAGAAGTCATCTTCTTCCCGGTTGAGAATCCAGTAAAAGGTAAGGACAATACGTTTCCCACGCTCCCCGATGTGACGTCTCAGCTATTAGTATTAGAATGGCGGACCTATGTGAAACAAGCCAGGATTCATTAGCATTGTTTCCGAAGTGCTGGCCTAACAGCTTTCACGTACATTTTGCAAGCAGAAAGTGGCACAGCTCACTTAGAGAACATGACCAACAGTCCAGATAGCCACTTCAGTGGGTGAAGGAAAAGTGACAGAAATGGAAATCTCAGCCCTCAGCCCACTGGTGCTATCCCCCTTCAGGCCACCAATAAGAGTCATGATCAAAGGGAAGGCAATTTAAATTTGTTGGGCAGAATTTTTTTCTCCAGCCCGTGGGCAAGGCTGTTTTATTTGCTTGGCCCTCTCTAGTCCTAAAACTATTTATGGTCAGATATTACTAAACGTGTGGAGAGCCACAGGAAAAAAAAATTACATTTCTTTTAACCAACGGTAGGGGAAATAAGTTAATTTCATGCTATTTCTTGAGGTCAGATAACAAAATGCACATTTACCCAGGAAGAGAAATCATAAGCTTTTCTTCCCAAGGTTGCGAATCCTGAAAGCAAAAGCAGCTGAGACCAGGCACTGGGTGTAGCCAAGCTCTGAGAGACCCACAGCTCCAGGGAGAAAACAGCCGGTCCGGCCTTCAGAGCACAGGGTCCAGGCCGGTGGAACCTTCGCTGGCCATTCTGGCCCCTGTAGCCACGCTCCTTTCAAGGCTGCAGGGATGAAACCAGCCCTGGGAGACACAGGGAGCTGGGGGAGGCTTTGTTCCCCTCTATTTCAAACGTGACTTCTTGCAAGAAAAATAATGGAGGTGAGAGCGAGAGGCTCGTGATGGTTAGGAAGGAGCAGATAACTAAGAGTAGCATGGAAGCAGATAACTAAGTCGTAGTATGCTGTTGGGAACTAAGTCGTAGTATGCTGTTGGGAGGGGAGGTCAATTTATAAGTTTCAGAGCTGAGAGTCCTAAGGGATCATGTTGTCACCCACAATCTCCCAACCCCCTTTTCTGCTCATGGGAACAGAGATCAAGGTGCTTGACTCACTCAAGACATAGCAAGTTGGTGGCAAAGTGGGACCCGAAGCAAGGGCTCTGCCTGCCTAGGTCAGTTCTCTTTTACCTGAACTGCACTCGCTGGCTCAGGAAGGGAAGAAAATAAGTAGCATTCAGATAAGAAATGACTTTACTAGGTAAGCTGCCTCTGGTTTCTGCCCCGTGTATGGTTCCCTCATTCCCAAACCTCTCAGGTGAATCTACATTATAACTCTATTGATAGGAATGTAAATTAGTTAATATGGCCATTCTGGAAAATTGTTTTCTAATTCTTCAAAAAACTAAAACTAGAATTGCCATGTGACTCAGTAGTCCCCCTTCTGGAGATTCTCCCAAGAAACCTGAAATGAGGATGCAGAAGAGAAAGCTTCAGTATGGTTGGGACATCAGCTTTAGTGCTCATCAGTGAGTGATGTGACAAAGAAAATGTGGTACATACACCTGATGAAATATTATTCAATCCTTACAAAGAGAAATGCCATTGGTGATCATATGAATAGAATTAGACAACACTAAGTAAAATGAAACAAGCGAGGCACAGGAAGAGAATGCTAAATATTCTCACATGCAGCGGGCATGAAAGGCCAGGGGGTTGGAGGAATGGGGTGTGTTGGTCAAAAGCTCAGGGAGGCAGGAGGAATAGGTTAGCAGTTTTTGCATATGAGAGATATTGTACAGCAAGGCAAATATAGTTAAAAATAGGGTTGTGTATGTCTCAAAATTATTGAGTAAAATTGGCATGTTCTCCCTTCAAAAATAAATATTTGAGATGACAGATATTAATAAGTATGATTTAATTATATGTTATCTTCATAATTAATAACAGCACTTTGTACCCCATAAACATACACTGATAATTTGCCAACTTACAATAATAATCAATCATTTAAAAAAATCTGTGACTTAAATCAAATCCACTCCGTGCCCCTACCAACCATATGGGTAAATAGGACCCACAACCTCTCCCTGCCCCTCTGGCATTGAAGCCATCTTCCTGGAGCCAATTCTACCCATGGACTATAGAATCTCAAAAGATGTCTCGGTTTTCCCTCCAAAACCTGTCTTTTTTTCCCTCATTAACACATACCAGGCCAAGAGTTTTGCCCTAACATTATTAACTTAGAGACACACTCTAAGAAGAGGCATGGCTTGTGAGTGCAAACAGTTTAAACTTTCTTTAGTATAGTTGACAGAGACCAATGCATACAAAATGAAGTCCGTGTCCCACAAGGGATGACTATACTGGCAATACCTCAAAGTATCTGAAAGCCGTCCTCTCCACTGTGTGTGTGTTTGTGTGTGTGTGTGTGTGGTGCTGGAGATTGAATTCATAGCTTTGTGTTCTAAATATGCACTCTTCCATTGAGTCACCGCCAGCCTTCATCATCTCTATTTCTCATGGAGCCAAAGGAAACAGGTGACTATGGCTTCCTGAGTAGCCCACTTGTGAAAACAATAGTTCTCACATGTTAGGACACATCACAATTCCCTGGAAGGCTTGCTGAAGGCAGACTGCTGAGCCCTATCTCCAGAGTATCTAGTTCAAGAGTTCTGGGGTATGGCTACTGGCGTCTTAGCATTTAAACAACTTCCCTTGATGAGGTTGATGCCTATTTTGCTAGTCTGAATACCATACTCTGAGAGCCAATGTCTGTGGGAGACCAGCTGGGAGACTGGCTCCCACATTTTACCTCAGGGTACTCTTGAGGAGTGAGGGATAAGAGATTTAGACAGAAGGATAGAGGGAAGAGAAACAAACACAGGATAGCCTCAGGAGGGCCTGGATCCTTATCCACTGGTCCCTCCTGTCTCTTCTAAAGAGATATTTATAGAAATCAAGGGGTGGAGCAAAAGACCTCCCCCTAGCTTTGCCAAGTGTAGACCCTTCCAATCACCTAGAAACCATGTATATAGTCAAGCAATCTTCTAATGCAGCTCTGCTGGGTAAAGCAAGCTCAGATCTCACTAGGAAACCTTTGTGGGCCTCCACAAATGTCCTAGGTCAAGATTAGGGTAGTCTTAGGGCAGGAGACAACAAAGAAATGTATTTCCTCTTTAGTGTTTTTCACAGGTTAGAATCCATCACACAGTTCTGATGGACGACCACCAGCAGAGCTCTGCTTTACCCACAGATTGTGTTGATTGTACACATGGGGAGACTCTCACATCCCCAAGAAGTTAGGGATCAAGAAACTGCTCCCCAAAGGGATGGGAGATTAGTGGACCTACAGTTATGATGATCTTGAGAGGAAACACTGGTCTGATACCAAAGGATGGAGGCACAAACCCAGTTATCCATCATGCCAATCTGCCTGGTCCAGATCTTTAGGCAGAGCATCCAATGAATGGTGCTCCCAGGTACCATGGTGATGACCTTGAGCTGTGACCTCAGGTGAGCCTGAGGATCACTCAGCACATACATACCAGGAGCAGATGCACTGTCCTCAGGTAACCCAGTCCTTTCCTTGCCATACCATGTAGCTTGAGTTTTCCTGCCTGGCCCACAGTCAGGGCAAATCTCTTTCACCTGCCAGTCCCACAGCCTCTCAGACCCGACCAAATAAAC
Source organism: Peromyscus eremicus (assembly GCF_949786415.1). Classification (NCBI taxonomy): domain Eukaryota; kingdom Metazoa; phylum Chordata; class Mammalia; order Rodentia; family Cricetidae; genus Peromyscus; species Peromyscus eremicus. The sequence continues at coordinate 72,081,396 of NC_081425.1, read as the reverse complement.
ACAGAGACTTATGTTGCTTTCAAACTGTATGGCCGTGGCAGGCTTCTTGCTAACTGTTCTTATAGCTTAAATTAATCCATTTCCATTAATCTATACCTTGCCACATGGCTCGTGGCTTACCGGCATCTTCACAAGCTGTTTCTCATCGTGGCGGCTGGCAGTGTCTCTCTGACTCAGCCTTCCACTTCCCAGCTTTATTCTCCTCCTTGCCCCGCCTATACTTCCTGCCTAGCCAACGGCCAATCAGTGTTTTATTGATTAATTAGCAACACATTTGCCATACATCCCACAGCAATACCAAGAGCGTTGACAAAGCAACTTTGCACGTGTCCTCCCTGAACTCTCAGGTCTGTGTCAGTATTCACATGGTTCCCATTTTACAGATGGGACATGGAAATCTCACAAGCTTCCTTCAAGGTGGAGAACTGCCATCGAAACCAGGCTGCAGGCGCTCAATGCACAGTGCCACAGTGCCTCTCAGAGGTAGCAGAGTGGAGGCACAGTACAGACAGCTCACCAACATCCTTGCCAAACAAAACAACAGAAGAACAGGGCATGGAGCAGGCTGTTCAGCCAGCAAAGACGGAGAAGCAAACAAAAACAATATAAAAGAATTAGATTTAAAAAAAAATTTGTACAGTGATTTCCCCAGTGACAGAAAAATTTATTTCCTTTCTAAACCACCCACAGGATCTGTAAGCAGACACCTCATTCACCAGGATCCATGCATAGACTTAAATCCTCACTTTGGCAGGTTTTTATTTTAGGGTTAAGCCAGGAAGAACCACTACAGCAGGAACTAAAATGGCTTTGTTAAAGGTGGTCAACTTCCAGGACCCAGTGGCGTGAAGAATGCCAGGAGAGCGCTTTAAATATGTATTTATGAAGATGCACGTCCCTCCTAAACTCAGTCTCCTCCTTGCTTCTTATCTCTCTCCCGTCCTGGGTCAGAGCCAGCCTCAGGCAAATCCGACAAATAGAAGTTTATTTCCAGCACCACCACCCCCCATCCTAATCTGCACTCCCCCCACCTCCCCTATAACCACCCCAGGTGCCTCTCCCTACCTCCCTTCAGCCCAACTCCATTTTCTGTCCTTCCCAATCAAAACTTGCCCTCCAGAAAGGAGATGATCAAATTTTTCACACTCAAACCGATGGAGCACAACTTGAGCCACACATTAAAGCTACCTTTTATTTATTTATTATTTTTTAAATATACCAAGGCCGGGGCCCCTCCCCACCCCCATCCTTGACCAACTCCTGGAGTCAGAGTTACTGACAGTGGGTATTGGTATGTAGGGAACAAAACCCGCCGAGCGACACTCCTGGTGATTCTACCACGCTGCAAGAGCCGTGAGTCATAGTACATACGTTCATGAAAAGCTGATTATGTTACACTTTCTGGAAATACTTGGGGTTTTTTTTATATCATAATGGTGCCTTAGCAGTGGGATTTTTTTTTCAAGCAGGTTATGAGTTTGAAGCAGGATAAGGGAGCAGTAAGGCGGAAATGACGCCTGTTGTTGTTGAAGTTGTTTCTGGGGGAGGGTGATTCCTTTTGCAGGTTTGGGGGTGTTAAGCCAGTAGCTTTGCCTCAGACTTCCTGTGTAGCTGAGGATGACTTTGAACTTCTGATCCTCCTGCATCGACCTCTTGAGGCCTGGAATTATAGGTATTGTGTCACTATGCCCAGTTTATGTGGTCTTGGCGATCAAACCCGGGACATTGTGCTTTCTAGGCTAGCACTCTAGAACTTGCCCTGTGGTTTTCATTAATGAGTTGTATGGGCCCAACTATGGGAGTGTCCTTCAGACCCTAAATTTGACTTTAACTTAGCCCTCTGTGGTTTGCTTCCCACACTCCAAACTCTGGCATTTCTGTCGCCGGGACTCAGCCCCTCAGTTGTTCTGGTTTGCCAAAAAAACAAAAACAAAAACAAAAACAAAAAAACACACACACACAACACAAAAAAAAACAACAACAAAAAAACCATTGGCAGTTTTTTCCACATTGGCAGATTGTTTTCTTTGAGACCTGACTCAGACACCTGCCCATGACTTTCAGCCTTCAGCTAAGGGGGTAAGGTGGCCTGGTGGAGGTTCTCGGGTTGCCCTGTGCAAGAGGTGGAGAGAAGCTGGCTCTCCCTTCTGGATGGACCTCCTAGGGAGGTAGTTTGGTAAAATCCCAGCTCTGAGGGCTCTGAACCAGGCTTGTCATTGCCCCGAAGGTGATCAAGCCCTGGCAATGGCTCACTCTAGTCTACCACGGGGGAGTCCCAATTCCAATGTGCTCACCTAGGTCTTTGACTGGCAGACTGACAATTCCTTAGCTGAAGGAGCAACGGTCAGAGGTTGAAGGCCCAGCAAAGGTGTGCTCCAGAGCAGAGCCTACCAGACGTCCCATCCAGAAGGTCTTGAGACCAGACACCAGTCTTGCTCCCTGCACTCCCTCTCCTTGCCTTTGACTCAGATGAGGGCTTTCTGAGAACTAGACTTGGGAAGTAATAGGAGGAATAGCACTAAGGACATTGTTGCTAAGAGGTATTGCTGAAAGGAAGCCGTGATCCCACGGCCAGTGAAGTTCCCTCAAACGGAACAGTGTTCTTCAAACTTTGCACCCTAGACCCCCATGGGAGCTTTCAAAACTCCTGATACACGGGCCAGACCCCAGCCCAGTTACTTCAGAATCCCCGGGGTGGGATCTCTTGGTATCAGTACATTAAGAGTGCTACACAAACCTCAGAAAAGTATGCCTAGATGCTCTAGACTATTATTTTTTTCTTACATCTCCCAGCTAATTCCAGTGGAAACCTACATTCATAAACCAGTGAACCATGTCTCTGAAAATGACTAGCCTTTCTGCAGTCAGATTCTCCTTTCCTCTAGACAGGTTGAAAACACCCTCCTTCTCTTCTGCCTACTGTATTGTTTAGGAGGTCAAGGTAAGGGTGGTTTGTACATGCTGTGTCCTCCCTTCTAGACACTGACTGCACATCCCAACCCATGGGGCTAAGCTTTGGCAATCCTCAGCCTCCAAGAAAACTCAGAGAGCGTGCACTGGGAGTCTCTGAAGATTCTTCAATCTCCCCATTCAATGGATTCAAACCTGAGGCTGAGAGGTGCTGGGTCATGTGACTCACTGGTGCTGGTGACATATGTTAGTACTGTCATAATAACATCAGTCTTTACACAGGAGCAACTACTAGGCAGAAAAATCAGACAAACGCTTGTGGCACAATTATATTAGAAACAGTAAAATTGTGGGCAATCTTTCATATAAAATTTATTTACTTACTATTTATTTATCTTGAGATAGGGCTTCACTGTGTAGCTCTGGTTGTCCTGGAACTCACTATGTAGACCAGGCTGACCTTGAACTTACAGAAACATTCCTGCCTCTGCCTCCCAAGTGCCGGGATTAAAGGCATGTATTTAAAAGAAAGAAAGGAAGAAATAAAGAAAGGAAGGAAGAAAGAAAGAAAAGTAGGAAAGAAAGAAAGAAGAGGAAAACAATATCTTTGCAAGACTGACCCATTCCCACTAAATAGACATTAAATTCCTCTTTTCAGCAACCTTCCCAATCAACCCCTTATATAGCATCGTATTTTGACTGATGTCATTAGGTGTGGTTACTTCTGGACAGGCTATATGATGTAATAAAGCCAATAGCATCACGGTTTACTGAGCATTTACTATGCAAATAGCACTTACTGTCACCTTTTATTATAATTTCTTTCATACAGGGAGCACATTCATTTACTCATATGATGACCATTAGCTTTCTGCTAGAGAAAAGGCAGTGTTTGGTTTTGGTGAACACATGGGTGTAGAATGAGATGGCGTAAGTTTGAATGCCTGCCCCGTGGGTACTGAGCATTTGTCTTTAACACAAGAGATTTATTCTTTCTAAGCTTCAGAGTTGCTGCTTCTGTAAAATACGGACAAAAATAAGATCACCATAAGCAATTAATTCATTAAAGCACTAAACACAAAGCTGATGAGTATTTAGTAAGAGTAATAAAGGCTTGAGATCGTTATTTCTCCAGCGAGTACTATGTGCTTGATGAGGGCTGGGCTCTGGGTACTTAGTACCTTTATCTCATAAGGAAACCCACCATTCATTTATGTATTCATCTGGTTAGCAACACTCAGTTAGTAAACCATTTCATAATGCTGTCTAGGCTGTGGAAGCTCACTGCTAAGAGGGAAGGCAGACAGGAAGCAAATAAAGAAACTGGAGATGATGATACCTGAAGGGGTGAGTGTGTGTGTGTGTGTGTGTGTGTGTGTGTGTGTGTGTGTGTGTGTGTTTGTGTGTGTTGCATGCAGCGAGAGATGCTGGGAATTTGGAGGAGGAGGGCCTACAGTTTGCAGGCAAAGGAGACATTTAAGCCACACCTTCAAGGGAGACACAGTGAGACAGGAAGACAAGGTAAGAAAGTATCCTTTAGGCAAAGGAAAAGCCTTGTGACTGGTCTGGTTTCTAGGATGAAGGCCATCGCTGACTGCAGAGGACCTGCTGTCTTTTCCCTGGCAGTCTAAGGAGTCTGGATTTAATCCTTGAGCTTAGACTCAGCTCCGCCTATCACAAATCTCAGAAATCCCCATTAAGATTTGATGACTTTTCTACACAATTCTTATGAATCAATTGACCAGAGCGGACGTAAGTAGTGATTTATAACAGTTACTCAGTCACTCATGACAAGAACCTGAAAGTCTAAAGGCAGAAAGGAAATATGGGCTGATAGCTGGTCCAGCAGATATTCTGACGTGATTTTTCCTGTCACTTGGTTGTTTTATTTATTTATTTATTTATTTATTTATTTATTTATTTATTTATTTATTTATTTATTTATTTTATTAGCTTTTAAATATCAAGTGCATAATTCCTAGCCCCTCCCAGCCCCATAAAAGGGCTTTGGAAGTGCAGAAAGCAGTATTGTAAACATTTACTTATCACATTAGAATATATTCTAAACACAAAGGATCCCATCACTTTCTTTTTATACCAGAAAGTTTTGCTCACACAAGTACAAACAGAAAGCAAACCTGTGGCACTTTCTTTGTCTTGCCCTCCTCACACTCTGGAGGCTGCAGGAAACTCCACATAGCCCTCAGCAGCCAGGATGTCTCCTGGGAAGAAGTGTTTTAGCCCTGGAGTCCAGGACTTTGCCATGCAAAATGGAAAAAAATAGTCAAGATTGTCTCTGCCACAGGGACTGCCTCCGAGCCGGGAATGACAGCGTTGTTTCCTTTTTAATTGTTCCCAAGTGTTCTGCAATGGATGCGTTCTGCTTTTAAGAATTTCCGAATTAAAAAAAATATCAGAACACAGACACAACCCTGTCCCTCTTCTGAGCCCAGTTCGTTTTATTCGGAAAGACAGCAAGGACAGTGTGTGAGGGACTCAGAGAGGCCCATGCCTCGTTCCTGTTGGAAAACACACCATTCACTCCTTCCCACAGTCTGCTTGGTTGTTTCTTAGTTTTGGATTTCATGATTCCAAGATGACGGCTTAATCACGTGGGCCTTTTAATAAGAGTATTGTCACAGCTGATGAAAATAATAGGTGCACAATGGCTGCTTGACGATCTATTCTCTAGAAAAGCTTTTCTGGAGACTTACAGTGGGAAGAAAAGACGTGGGGGGCCCAAAAATTTAAAAAAAAAATCTCAAATGTATCCAACAAACTGCACGAAGGCAACAATGACACTATTTCAGCCATCTGTAAACAAAATCGCTAATGTTATATTTTGATAATTAAGTTAGAAAAATCTTACAAACTGCTTTTTTCTAGTTAAAAAAAAAATCACAGGGGAGGAAAAACGTCACTTCCTGGTCACACTCGTACACAGCAAGAAACATTTTAATTGTAAATGTGCCTTTCAGGACCTTTAAATTTCAAAAAGATGAGGAGGCCGGATCCCGTGTGTTTACTAATCTGTAAATAGAGAACAGGCCAAGAATCAATTCTGAAATGCGGCATCAATTGCACAGGCTTCCACTTAGTTTTAGTCGAATAAAAGCCCTACTAGATACACAAATAACATCAAACTTACTGGATTAAAGAGCGGCCCCTCATACTCTAAATCATGATTGTCAATCATCGCCCGGGATTAAGGGATATATTTTAAAAACCTAAAAGCAAGCGCTTCCTTTTAACTTCTGCCTACTGCGCATTTTGGATTACCGCCCAGAAATAGTATTACTTGAAACAAGACTGCCTCCCTCCTACCATCTACGAGAAGTGCATTGTTCGCAGCTGCCGCGGCCCATCAGCCAGGCACGCGGCTTAACGCGCGTGCTGAGCCCTTAGGATGCTGCCTGTGTTTAGAGCGCAGCTTCCCATTTACTAAAGCGAGCTGATTTCCAGTTTAGCCACTGTTTTCCTCAGCATTGCTCTCCCCCTACCAGAAAGAAGCAAATTAGTCTGAGCGCTAAGACCACTACAACTTATTCGCGTTGTAAAGTGCGAGCCTCCTTTAAACCCTGCGGTGGTCCAGCGAAGCTCTTCTAGATTTATTTAGGTGAACCCCCCCTCCCCCAACACACACCCCCGTTTCCGATTTTCTCATCAGCATTTCGCACTTGGGCCTCTGTTTTTCAGTACCGGAAATATTCTTTGGGAAGTGTCACGTGCTATAAATAAAATTTAGAAGGTGTAACCATCCAAGGGCCTTGAATGGTTTATAGTTTTTCATACCACGGGAGATTGGAAAAGAGTTAAAACAGGCCCAGAAACTTGTAACTTGCTTGGATTTACAGGCGAGAGAAGTTATTATTATTTTTTTTTACAAAAACAAATCTCTGAAGAATTCACAAGACTAGTGACAGGTTTTTTCAGTTAAAGGTAGGGGAAGACTCCAAGGCTAGGATGTTTGGACACTTGCTTGTCTTTGCTGTTTGGTGCTGTTTTAAACAAGTGTGTTAACATTTGTATTCATAGTAAACATTTTGGAGGTATACCTAGTAATGCGGCTATTTAAAATGTTGAAAAAGAAAGAAAATATCTACTGGTTCTTTAAATTTAAAAAAAAAAAAAAAAAAAACCCACGTTCCAGAACTAATCTTATGAAGAAATAACCCTTTAATAAGATTACAGAAAAAAGTGTTAAGCTATGAAAAGTTCAGCACTCTTTTAAATTGCAAACAAAACACTGAATTTCAACCCAACAGGTTGCTTTGTTTAATTCATTCATCCACGCTTGGCAAAGACATTCCAAATTTGAACTTAATTAATATTCCTTCTCTTGGTTTCCATAGTTTCTTTTTAAACACAAGTAGCAAGCGGAAACTGGCAGTAACTTTACCCATATTCTCAATAATAACTCCCTCTGGCTGTCAATATGGATGAAAAGGAAAAAAATTTCCGTACCCAAGGAACCTCCATTTTCACGTCTTTTGTTTAAAGCTTTGCTGGTGATATGTTTTCCTCTTTTTTATTTTGAGCATACAGTCTGACATGGTTAACTCTTTCCTGGACTGTGGCTCCATCAGTACTTAGGTAGAGAATAAAATATTCAAGTGTAGATTGCCATTCCTGGATCCGAACAATAGCCTCCCATCTCCTTCCCATCAACCAAGAAAGGGCAGTGGTCTTCTCTGCCGGAGTCTGGCAGTCCTGTGTCCTGGTAGGAACTCAGTGCCGCGGGCAAGTCGGCGGGCACAGGAGGTCCCTTTGTTTATTTTAACAGTGAATGTACGTTTCTTTGGCCACTGTAAAAAAGGAATGAGTTGGTAAGGAACATGTATATGAGTAAATGACGTTAGGTCCCATAACGTGGTTGGTTTATAGGCACAACTCATTCAGTATACCCCCTGTATTTCCCCTAAAGATAACCACTCCCTTGCAGAGCAGATAGAACCAGTCTCAGATCTGGTCTTGTATCACTACCGCTTCCCTCTGCCTTCTTTCCTCCGGGGTCCATTAGCGAGCTGAATGTCTTCCACAAGTCACAAAGTCTTCAGCAGAATGCTGAGGGGCATAGCATCAGAAACACCTCTGTGCTCACCGCATTTCAACCTAGAACTCTGCCCACGTCTTTCTGCCATCAAGTTATGGCTAGGACTTTATTATTATTATTAATGTTATTATTATTTTATAAATAATTAAAACTTCATGGTAGCCAGGCGATGGTGATGCACTTCTTTAATCCCAGCATTCAGGAGGCAGAGGCAGGCAGATCTCTGAGTTCAAGGCCAGCCTGTCCACAGAGTGAGTTCCAAGATAACCAGGGCTACACAGAGAAACCCTGTCTCAAAAAAACCACACATTCACAAAAGAACAACAATAAAACTACTTTGTAAAGAACTTTCAAGTAAAAACATTAGCAGTGAGATTAGCCAGGCTCAGAGTCTAAACATTTCAAAACTTCTATACAGTTAGAATAGCCATTCTGAACTGTGGTGCTCCATATTGGATTTTACACTTTCACTATCAATTCATTTTTTTTATGCACTTATCTAGCACCACACGCATAAAAGGAAAAATTAATGACCAAGTTAAAGCTAGAGAAACAATTAGCTTTATATCTTCTTTTGCTATTTCTTGTCATTAGAAGCCCAATGGGTTATCCACTGAGCCACAGAGCCTTTATTTATTTCATTTTAATTTCAAGTGTAGGGGTGATTTGCCTGCGTGGATGTCTGTGCACCACTGTGCACCACCACTGAGGGCAGAAGGTGGTGTCGAGTGACCTGAACAGGTGTTGTAGAGTTGCTAGCCACCTTTGTTCTTTACGTTAGTATATGAAGCAATGAATTTCATCATGGCATCTTCACGTGTGTATGATTTCATGCCATTTTACTGTTGTTCTTAGTTTTCATCTGGCTTCTCCATCCCCGTTCATTGGCATGTTTCACACTGCTGTTAGGAAATCATTTGTGTTGACTTAATGTATCCTTTGTAGTTTACAGGAAGGTTTGTAACCTTGGATCTGGCATGAAATGCATTTCCTCTAGTTTTCACAAGTCAGGAGAGGAGCCCCCATCACACCAGCTCCTGGGGGGCTTGTGTGAGCTGTAATTCACGGTCTTTCCTTATTGGCATCACTGTCAAAGGCATATATGTGGATCCCACCGAAAAGGCCACAAGGTCACTGACCTCTCAGGTTACTTCTCACCGGTTTTGCTAACAACCACAGCTATAAGTGACCACTCAGGACAATCTGTTATGACCACTGCTGGTCTTGTCAAGAGCTCCTTTTTTAATTAGAACCCCACCAAAACTTAGCAGACACTCATAGTGTAAGTACTGCTTCTGTTTACATGTGTGTTCCTGCTTTGGCTTTAAAAACACAAGTTCAAGGGTGAGCTTATGGAGAATTTCAAAAGCTGATGTCAGCAGGACACTGGACCAACTGTAGGCCCTTTTGAGAGCAGGTCCAGAGCAGCTGCACAGGTATCATGAACACAGGGCTCCCCATGCCATGCTGACCCCTGGCTTTTACACTGATGCTCTTCCACACTTACTCCGCTTTCCCGCTATGGTCTGATCTAGGATCTTTGTCTCTTATCACTTTCAATGTATTACAGAGTTTATTTACTAACTATGTTGTTTGACTTTCAGTGGCTGGAATGCAAGTTCTATAATGTGACTTCTTCCCTTTGCCTACAGAGCCTGGCACTTACTAGGTGCTTAGTGGTCTTGATGAACGAGAAGATAAAGCCTTCAGTGCTGCTTGGGCCTCTATCTACCTGGGGCTCAAACTCCATGAGGAGGAATTTTGTGGTAGCTCTTCCCTGGAAATATGTTGCCCTGATTCCTGAAAAGAGGAAACCTGATATTGGGAAGACTCATCACTCGCACATTTGGAGTGTACAATTTACTGGTTTAGTTAATTGGGCACACACAACCTATAAATGGGCTCATATTGTCTTTGTTACTCATCATCGAACCTTAATCAGGCCTTGGAATCTAGTAAGCTATTAACACGTGGGCTCTGGGGCTGGCCTAGCCCAGTGCTCAAAGAACATTACCATCAACTAACTCTTGAATCTTAACTATTTGTTCAGAATTACAAAATGGCACACTACCTAAATTTTACATGTTGGTGTAGGTATTTCCAGCCTTTGGTCAGGCAGTGAAAGGCCATATATTAGTGATGTGCTTGCTGCACAATTAAGCATGAAAGACACTGATTATTTGAGATCAAGCTATCTGAAGCTATATTAATAAAAACCTATAGCTTGATTATAATCAGGGTTTTGATAGCAGGGGTGGATTGAGATTTTTTACTCTTGAAAGTTTCTGGCTTGTTTGATGAAGTGATCTGTTTTCTAGGAGAGGTGCTAGATAATTTGGGTTGCTGACAGTAGACGATTTCATTATATTTTGATGCATTCCCTTATGGAGAAAATAGCCCTGAAGGAAGCTCTTTTTCAGACAAAATGAATCTAACAGTTCATCTGCTGATCTTGGGAAGGTGAAGTCATGGAAAAATACAAATCCAGATTTTATAATCTAAGCAGATGTTTTTTAAAGAAACGTACCATGGATATAGATGCCAACAGGGAGCCATCCTGTTTGATCCTTCTCTTACCTGGGTGGATTTCCATTGCTTTTCTCCATGCCTTAATTCATTTCTTACATAAAACAAGCAGCAGTGCCTGCTGGAGAGTATGTGTGCAGATTAAAACAGAATCTGCCACGGAAGTATTCCATGAGTACTAACTATCATCATTAGGAGTTCCATAAATATGGGACTGGCTGTGCTGGCTATTGCAGCATTGGAGAAGTGCTTTCCTATGTGCAGATTTAGATGGGGTCATCGGTGTTTCTATGTGATGGTGGTAGTAGGCTAACCTTGGATTAGAAACATGCACTTTACCGGTGACTGACCTGGTTCTTCGTTCAATCATTTTAAGGCAGAAAAGGTAAAGGGGCCTTGGCATCAGGAGTGAGGGTGTGGAGCAGGGATAACTTTTCCAAGTGTTCATCTGGAATATGAATGGTCTCAGAAAGTTTTGGTGAACAGTGTTAAGTTGACTTCAACACCTGGAGCCTGATAAAAACCTCACAGGATTGTTGATACTGAGTTCTGGGTTCATAAATGAGAAAACTCACCACCATCAGTACAGTAAATCATTGGGGGGGGGGTGACTAGAGTATCAAGCATGCAGTAAGGCTTCATTGACTACTATAGCCTTAGACTTGGTGTTGGATTATTTAGGATTATTTAGGTATTGCGTTATTTTTTTAAGTCGGTCATTTTTTTTTTTTTTTTTTTTTTTAGCCCAGTCAATGTAAGTAGCATTACACAGCAAAGTATTTTCTTGCTCACAGTATATTGTATAATTAGGCTGGGGCTATTTATAGCATGTTTGTTTTATTTCAAAAATGAAAAGGATGGGTCATACACACATGTAAGTTCACCCATCCAGAGATTATTATAATAGATTTTAACTTCTCAGGTAAAATGATGTTAATTATTCAACAAACCCAATAAGCTTACTGTGTATTATATACAGAATGTTCTAAGAATGGGCTTGTGGCATCTATAGTATTTTTTACCAACACTATTAAGAGTTCTGGATTTAAAAAAAGAAGGAATTACAATTCATTTATTGTTTTAAATAACATTTTTATTAGGATATAACAAACTCCGAAAAGTATATATAAATGTACTCTTAAGAAATACATTCATGCCCAGGGATGCCACAGACCAAGCTGGCCAGGGAAGCTTTATATTCATAAAGGCTATTTCAAGCCCTTGTCTTGTGCTTCAGCTATATTGCATGTATGAGGACGTACTGTAGCAGGGCTGCTGGGCTCTTGTGGGGACAGATTGTTCTGGTGCTCATGGATTGTTTTCACACTGGCATCAAGGCGTCAAGTTTGGGATGATTGTAGTTATAGGTGCAGCTCTCATCTGTCTCTCCTGGTCCCTCATCCAATCTCCCAGTCTCACCCCCACCTGCTGTGGCCCTCCCTTTCTCTCGGCTTCTCCTCCGACTGACTTTCCTCCCCACTCATCCTGTTGTCTCAGCCCTAACTCCAGCAGGCATTTCCTGAGAACTTGTCAGCCCAGCCTGCCAGAGAAGCAAGTATATGAGCTTCAGATCCTCATTCTCTCTCCTCTGCTTCCAATCCAGTCCCTCAGTCTCATCCCAGGTCTGTAGCAGATTACCTGTTGTGGCTTCTCCTCACTCTCTACACCCTTCCCCAGGGACTAAGCAGATCCTGGTGGCACACCCTCTTTTCCTCCTTCCTGTGGACCGCTCTAGTATCCCCCTCTTCTATCCCAACCCTCTTCCTAAGTGTCATCTCCCAATACCTAGAAACATATTTTCTTGGGAACTCCCAGTGGCCATACCTGGCAGGATCCCAGAATAATTCAGTATAAGGCAATACAAAGCCATCCACATCCTCCTAAGACCCAGAGAGGGCAACAGAAACCAAGGCACTAAACATCCACCCACCAAAGAGAAGAATAGACACCAGCACCTATAACTACAATCGTCCCAAACTCAGATGCCTTGATGCCAGTGTGAAAACAATCCATGAGCACCAGAACAATCTGTCCCCACTAGAGCCCAGCAGCCCTGCTACAGTAGGTCCTCATAAATGCAATATAGCTGAAGCACAAGACAAGGACTTGAAATAGCCTTTATGAATATGACAGAAATCCTCAAAGAGGAAATAAATAAATCTCTTGAAGAAATCTATGGAAGCACAAACAAGTAGTAGAAAGGAAGTGAATAAAACAGTTCAGGACACAAACGTGGAAATAGAATCAATAAAGAAAACCCAAATTGAGGGCAATTTGGAAGTGAAAAATTTAGCAACTTAAATAGGAACCTCAGAGACAATACTCAATAACAGAATAGAATAGAAAGAAGAGAGAATCTCACGCATGGGAGAGCAGATAGTGTTAAACCTAAGAATCATGAAGAGAAAAGAGCAAATCCATGATTGTCTAATTAAAGCAAGCTATATTTTGGGGTGCACCCAGGACTGACCAGCCAGCTGTCTCACCCTAAATCGGAATTTGAGAGAGCAGCCTCTGCCAGCCTCTTGAAATTCCTTTTCTAGGGGCGAGAGAGTTGGCTGTTATACATTGTTAGAAAAATACAATGAAAGGGAAGGAACAAGGGTAGGGATATACGTCATGTGAATGGGATTGTAAGCAGTTTACATCAGATCTAAGAAACAGAAACTCTCAATTATAAATAGAAACCTTCACTTGTAAGGACTTAACACAGAACAAGCAGGAACGTATTCTTCAACTTCAAACAGAAGCCTTAACCTTCACAGGACAAACAGGAGCTTGGTAATTATGAAGAAACTTGACCTTGTAAGGACTTAACACAGGGCAAACAGAAACTTATTCTTAACTGTCTTAACTGCAAATAGAGCCCTTAACATGCAAGGTATATTGTTCCTGTTTTGGTCTCACAATAGGAAAAAATGGATCTGTTTAGTTGTGATAGTATTGTGTTCCCCAAATTATTTGGGGTCAGAGAACAGGACAGCCACAATATTAAACATAGAGGATAGGCAGTGGTAGCACATGCATTTAATCCTAGTATTCCAGAGGCAGAAATCCCTCTGGATCTCTGTGAGTTCAAGGCCACATTGAAAACAGTCAGGCATGGTGACACATACCTTTAATCCCAAGAAGTGAGCCTTTAATCCCAGGGAGTGACAGCAGATAGCAGAAAGGTATATAAGGTGTGAGGACCAGAAACTAGAAGCATTTGGCTGGTTAAGCTTTTAGGCTTTGAGCAGCACAGTTCAGCTGAGATTCATTCTGCATGAGCACTCAGAGGCATCCAGTCTGAGGAAAAAGAATCAGCTGAGGAATTGGTGAGGTGAGGTAGCTGTGGCTTGTTCTGCTTCTCACCCCAATCTGCAATCACCCAATAACTGGCTTCAGGTTTGATTTTTTTAAAAAACTTTATTAATTATGTATACAGTGTTCTGTCTGCATATATGCCTGCAGGCCAGAAGAGAGCAACAGAACTCATTATGGATGGTTGTGAGCCACCATGTGGTTGCTGGGACTTGAACTCAGGACCTCTGGAAGAGCAGCCAGTGCTCTTAACCTCTGAGCCATCTCTCCAGCCCATTGATTTTATTAATAAGAACTTTTTAAGATTCCTGCTACATCCAGTGAAAGAAAATACTAAATTAAAAAAAATCCAGGCCAAAAAAAAAACCAAAAAAAAACCAACCACCCAGGAAATGTGGGATACTATGAAAGACAAACTCTAGGAATAATAGGAATAGAAGGAGGAGAAAAAACCAAGGTCAAAAGCATAGAAAATATTTTCAACAAAATCATAGAAAAAAAATTTGCCCTAACCTAAAGAAGGATATGCCTACCAAAGTACAAGACGCAAACAACACAAAATAGACTGGACCAGAAAAGAAATTCTCCTTGGCATGTTATAATCAAAAACACTGAACATACAGAGCAAAGAAAGAATATTAAAAGCTTCAAGGGGAAAAGACCAAGTTACATATAAAGGCAGACCTATTAGAATAACATCTGACTTTTCAATGGAGACTCTAAAAGCCAGAAGGGCCTGGAAAGATGTTCTACAAACTCTAAGAGATCACAGATGCCAGCACAGACTACTCTACCCAGCAAAACTTCCAATCACAATAGATGGAGGAAAAAAAAGACATTTCATGATAAACCAAATTTAAGCAGTACTTATCTACAAATCCAGAAGTCAATAAAAGGAAAACTTCAATCTGAAGAGGTTAACCACACACACCCCCAAATTCACAAGAAATAAATAATCCTAGACCAGCAAATCAAAAGAGGGAGGAAAAGAAAATCACACAACAACAAAATAACCAGAATCAATAAACACTGCTCATTGATAGCTCTCAATATCAGTGGTCTCAATTCCCCAATAAAAAGACACAGACTAACAGAATGGATATAAAAAACAAGATCCATCTTTCTGCTGCATCCAAAAAATATACTTTAATGTCAAAGATAGACATCACCTTAGGGTAAAATAATGAAAAAGATATTTCAAGCAATGGACCTATGAAACAAGCCAGTGTAGCCGTAAATATCTGACAAAAAAGGTTTCAAAACAAAACTAATCAGAAGAGATAGGAAAGGACACTACATACTCATCAAAGGAAAAATCCACCAAGAGGACATTGCAATTCTTAATATCTCTACACCAAACACAACAGTACCTAAGTTCATAAAAGAAACACTACTATACTTTAAATTACGTATGGACCCTCATCTACTTATAGTGTGAGACTTCAGTACCTCACCCTCACCAATAGACAGATCATTCAGACAACACCTAAACAGAGAAATGTTGGAGCTAACTGAAGTTATAAACCAAAAAGACCAAACATATTTATAGAACATTTCTCTGAAATTGGCCACATAGTTGGACACAAAGCAAGCCTCAACAGATACAAGACAATTGAAATAACACCCTGCAACCTGTCTGACCACCATGGATTACAGCTGGATTTCAACAACAACAGAAACAACAGAAAGCTTACAAACTCACAGAAACTGAACAAATCACTACTGAATAAAAAATAGGTCAAGATAGAAATTACAAAAGAAATTAATGTCTCTCTAGAATTGAATGACAATGAAAACACAACATGTCCAAACTTATGGGACACAATGAAGGCATTTTTAAGAGGCAAGTTCATAGCACTGAGTGTCTACATTAAAAAAGAGGGATCTGTTACTAATAACTTAACAGCACATCTAAAAACTCCAGAACAAGAAGAAATCATAGCCAAAAAAATAATCAAACATGGGGTTGAAATCCATAAAATAGAAATGACAACAATAATAACAAAAAAATACAAAAAAATCAATGAGACAAAGAGTTGGTTCTTTGAGAAAAATCAATAAAATTGACAAACCCTTTGCCAAATTAACTAAAAGGTAGTGAGGTAAGATTCAAACTAACAACATTAGAGATGAAAGGGGGCATGACAAGAGACACCGAGGAAATCCACAGAATCATAAAAACATATTTTAAAATCCTGTACTCTACCAAACTGTAAAATCTTAAAGAAATGGATAATTTTCTCAATATATACCACCTACCAAAATTAAATCAAGATCAGATAAGCAACTTAAACAGACCTATAACCTCTAAGGAAATAGAAGCAGTTGTTAAAAGTCTACTAATCAAAAAAAGCCCAGGCCCAGATGGTTTTAGTGCAGAATTCTAGCAGACTTTCAAAGAAGAGTTTATTCCACAAAGCAGAAACAGAAGGAATGTTGTCCAATTCATTTTAAGAGGCCACAGTTGCCCCGCTACTCTAAAGACCCTGTAGGTGGAGTTTTCCTGTCCTGACCACCCGTTCCCAAATAACCAACACAGAGGCTTAATATTACTTATAAATTCTTGGCTGATAGCTCAGGCTTGTTACTAGCTAACTCTTACACTTAAATTAACCCATATTTCTTATCTATGCTTCACCACATGGCTCATGCCTTGTTACCTCATTTTCTACATGTCCTGTTTCTTCAGTGGCTGGCTGGCTCCTCTGACTCCACCCTTCTTCTTCCCATCATTCTCCTAGTTGGGTTGTCCTGCCTATAATTTCTACCTGGCTATTGGTCAATCACCTTTTTATTAAACCAATCTGAGTGACAAGTCTTTACAGTGTACAAAAGGATTATTCCACAGCAAGACTCAACAAAGAAAGAGAATTACAGATCAATTTCCCTTATGAACACAGATGCAAATATTTTCAATAAAATACTTGCAAACTGAATCCAAGAACACATCAAAAGGATCATCCAACATGATCAAATGGACATCATCCCAGAGATGCAGGGATGATTCAACATTTGTAAATCAATAAATGTAATTCACCATATATACAAACTGATCACATGATCATCTCATTAGATGCAGAAAAGGCCTTTGACAAAATCCAACACTTCTTTATGAAAAAAGTCCTGGAGAGATTAGGGATACAAGGGGACATACCTCAACATAATAAAGGCAGTTTATAGTAAGCCCATAGTCAATATCAAATTAAATGGAAAAAAACTAAAAGCAATTCCACTAAAATCAGGAACAAGACAATGTTGTCCACTCTCTCCATATCTATTCGACATACTACTTGATGTCTTAACTAGAGCAATAAGGCAACTGAAGGAAATCAACGGGATACAAATTGGAAAAGAAGAAGTCAAAATATCTTTATTTGCAGATGATATAATAGTTTACTTAAGTGGCACTGAAATTTCCATTGGGAAACTCCTACAGCTGATATACACTTTCAGCAAAGTAGCTGGATACAAAATTAGCTCACAAAACAATAGCCTCCCTATATAAAAATAACAAACAGACTGAAAAAGAAATCAAGGGAATGACACTTTTCACAATAGCCTCAAATAATATAAAATATCTTGAGGTAACTCTAAGCAAGTGGAAGACTTGTATGGTAAAAAACATTAAGACATTGAAGAAAGAAATTGAAGAAGATATCAGAAGATGGATTTCTCAGGCTCATAGATAAATAGGAATAATACAGTAAAAATAGCCATCCTACCAAAAACAATCTATAGATTCAATGCAATCCCCACTGAAATGTTAACACAATTCTTCACAGATTTTGAAAGGATAATTCTCAGCTTCCTTTGGAAACACAAAACACCCTATAATAGGTAAAACAATCCTGAATATTAAAAGAACTGCTGGAGGTATCACCATCTCTGACCTCAAATTGTACTACAGAGCTATTGTAATAAAAACAGCATGGTATTGGCACAGAAAGATACATTGATCAATGTAAATGAATTGAAGACCTGTACATAAATCCCTACACTCATAGACATTTTTGATAAAGAAACCAGGAAGAAAAACACACTGGAAAAAAGACAGAATTTTCAACAAATGGCGATGGTCTAACTGGATGTCCATATGTAGAAAAATCCAAATAGATTCATACTTATCACCCTGCACAAAATTTAACTCCAAATGGATCAAAGACCTCAACATAAATTCAGATACACTGAACCTGATAGAAGGGAAAATGGGGAATAGCCTTGAACTCATTGGCACAGGAGAAGACCTCTAAATAGAACACTGTTAGTGCAGGCACTGAGATCAACAACAAATAAATGGGACCTCATGAAACTGAAAAGCTGTAAGGTAAAGGACACCAGCATTCAGACAAAGTAGTAACTTACAGAATGGGAAAAGTGTGTGTGTGTGTGTGTGTGTGTGTGTGTGTGTGTGTGTGTGTTACCAACTACACACCTGACAGAAGGCTGATACTGAAAATTTATAAAGAACTAAATGAAACTGGATACCAAGGAAACAAATAACTCAATTAAAAAGTGGGGTACAGATCTAAACAAAGAATTCTCAAAGGAGGAAACTCAAATGGCTGAGAAACATATAAAGAATTGTTCAACATTCTTAGTTATCAGAGAAATGCAAATCAACACTCCTTTGAGATTTCATCTTATACCTGTCAGAATGGCTAAGATACACAAAACAAGTTGACAGTTCATGCTGGCAAGGATGTGGAGTAAGAGAACACTCACTAATGTTGGGAGTGAAAATTTATACAATCACTATGACGAATGAGTATGGCAGTTCCTTAGGAGGATGGGAATTGATCTGCGTCAAGATTCAGCTATATCACTCTTGGGCACATAACCCAAGGATGCTTCATCCTACCAGAGAAACACTTGCTTAACCAAGTTCATCGCTGCTCTATTCATAATTGTCAGAAATTAGAAAGAACCTAGACTCCTTCAACAGATGAATGGATAAAGGAAATGTGGGACATTTACACAATGGAGTATTACTCAGCCTTTAAAAAAAATCATGAAATTTGTGGGTAAATATGAATGGAACTAGAAAAAAAATCATCTTGAGTGACCCAGAAAGACAAATATGGTATGTATTCATTTATATGTGATATTAGCTGCTAAGTCTTTGATAATAAAGCTTACAATCTGTAGAACCACTGAAGTTCTACTAGGGGTGAAGGCAGATAAATCTTCCTAGGAAAGGGAAATGAATAGATAGCTGTGAATTGACAAGGTGGCTGGGGACTAGAATAGGAGGATCAAGCAAGGAGAGGGAGGGAATATGGGGAGAGACAGCTAAAATTAAGGGCCATTTGAGGGGTAGTATGAAAACCTAATATAGTAGAAGCTTCCTAAAATACATTGCATGTATGAAGATGATCTAAATGAAATTACTAAATAATGGGGGAGACAGAGCCCTAACTGGCCATATCTTGTCACCAAATGTACCTTCTAGTACTGAGTTTGGGTTACATCTAATTGAGCTATTGGCCCAAGAAGCCCCACAGGAATCCCCAAACAACTGAGGCTATTGCCAAAACTATAGGTTGCTCTCCACAAACTGAGGGTAAGGCCCTATTCCTGAAGACAACACCTACACAACTCATGGAACATGGAGATGCCAAGGTGCTGTGAACCTACAGCCTTCACCCCTATGGATTAGTGTTCTTGGTACTCAAAGGTACTCTACACAGTACCAAAGTAGAAATGTAAACTCCAACTCAGCTACAAATCTTCTGATCTACAATGGTGTTCCGCTAGTGCAATAGCGGCACAAGGCTTGTGGGGTAACCAACCACTAACTGATTTGACTAAAGGCCCACTCCAGGAGATGGGACCCATACCTGATGCTTTTTTGGGTGACCAAAAACCTGAGACTACATAGCGCTAGGACCTAAGGTAAAGCAAAATAATATGTTCTACTAAAGGTACTAGCAGTAAAATGACTCCTAATGACATTCTGCTGTACGCACAGATCCGAGTTTGCTCAGCTCTCATCAGAGCAGCTTCCTCCTGCAGCAGATGGGAACAAATACAGAGACCCACAGCCAGACATTACACAGACAGTGAGAGACATTGGAACACTTGTCCTAAATGGGATGTCTCCATCAAATCCCTCCCCTCAGGACTCAGAGAGCACTGAGGAAGAGGAGACAGAAAGAGTGTAAGAGTCGGAGAAGATGGATGGAGGACACCAAGAAACAAGGCCTTCTAAACACAGCAGGATTGGCACACTGATGAACTTACTGAGACTGAGGCAGCATGCACAGGGTCTGCAGGGGCCTGCACCAATTGGGGTCCTGGAGCTGAAAGAAGTGGACACAAGCCCACCTCCCTAACCCAGAAGCTACCTCCAATTGACAACCACTTGCAAATGAAAGTTTAGTTTTTCCAAGGGAGTCTTACTTGGGAAACAAACTACTCTTAAGTGTAGGCTGTCTGCTCAGCAGTAGATAGCCAACAGAAAATGAACTCAACAGCATCTTTGGAGGGTCCTTGTTTCATAATATCGTGTCAGGGCCTCTTTTTTAAAAAGTATTTTTCTAAGTTTTAAAATTTCTCATTTTTTACTCTATAGGTCCTTTGCATATATATTATGGCTTCTAGTTTTGTGTTTTTATGGGGATTCTTGAGTGTGTAAACTAGTGGGTGTCTGAGTCCGTATCTATTTCTTGTGCTCTTGCTTGGGCTCTTTTTCTTCCATGTTTGTTTTGTCCTATTCCACTGGTTTTGTTTTATCTTACTGTATTTTATTACTATTCCTTAGGTGCCTTTATTTTCTCTTGGGGGTTGGGTGTCACAGGGGTCAGCACATCCAGAGTGCAATGGATAAGCCTCACCTTGGGAAAACGACCTTTGTGATCATGGTATCTCCCTTGTCAGGTAAGTATGCCTGTTTGTTTTCTAATGAGACAGAAAGGAGGTAGACTGAGATGAAAGGAGAGGTGGGAAGGAATTGGGAGTAGAGGATGGGGAAACTGTAAGCAGGATATATTGTATGAAAAAAAAACCCTCTATTTCCAATAAAAAAAATTCAAAAAAGAAATGCACTCATTTTAACTGTGCTCAGATACCCCCTCACATTCTTCTTGGACATCAATTTGCCTGTTTAAAGGCAAGAATGGAACTTTCCTGTATGCATATGAAACTGAAAAAATAATGTAACCCAAATCGTGAGATGCCTGCCCCATCAGAAAGGTGTGCCCTCCACTTGGTTCACATGGCTATGTGATGGAGTTGTCTGGCCTTCTTAATGCTAGCTGTTCTGTGGGATGTGGATTCTCACAGGGTAAGTATCTAGTGAGCAGGAAGTTTGAGCACTTCATGTTATTTCTACCAGTTGTTAAATGTCTTCATTTGTGGCTGTCTCAAATGGTTCTACCAGTTTTCTATTTGAATCTTTCTTAAGGATATGTATATTTTGTAGATACAACTTGTATTAACTATTGCAGGTTATTTTCCCCTATTCTTTGTCTGCACAGAAAATGAATAGATTTTGGATTTAAGAGTGGTGACAGGAGACTCTTGCTCTTAGAAGCCAGGTAGTTGGAGGACTGGATTTGGAGAGATGAAGAGCACCGGAAAGCTCTTTTAGGATTTGAGATAATGAAAAATCAAAATGAATTTGGAAATATTTCCTTCCTTCCAGATGAAAGGCTCTGTCCAACCTGCATAATGAACTAATTCCCACATTCCAGAAGGCAGAATTCCAGGATGATATCACAGTAGAATGGATTTCTCAAAGCTCAAGTATCTCGGTTAAGACTCTGTTAAATGTAGAGACCACTTTATAACCTTGAGCCCTCTGACCCATGATGGCCTTGTATTCGACCTTCCCTCAAGAATGTTTTAAAGTCTTGGGCACAGCTTCTCTCACATCTGTCACTCTTAGGTACCCAGTGCTTGTGCAACTGGTATTGTCTGAAGATCTTTATCTTCAAATGGCTATTGCTAGTGTAAAGGAAAATTCATTTCTCATGTATTGGTTTTGTGCCCAGCAATCCTGCTAGATTCTTACAGACTTTCTGCATATACAATCACATTCCCAAACAATGCAATTTTATTTCTTGCCTTATTATGTTGGCAAGGAGCTCTAGTATATTAAACAGAAATGATAGCATACTTCCTTGTCTCACTGCTGATTTCAGAAATCAGAATTTTAACACTTTAATAAGTATTGCTACTTTTTATACCTACTGTAAGAAATTTTCTTTTGTTACTAATTTGCTTTAAAAAACAATGAATACTGAACTTCATTAACAATTTTTTTGCACCTTAGTTCAATAAACATGGTAGATTATTTATTTATTTATTTATTTATGTTTTATTTTATTTTTATTTTTTTTCTGGAGCTGAGGACCAAACCCAGGGCCTTGTGCTTGCTAGACAAGCGCTCTACCACTGAGCTAAATCCCCAACCCCGGTAGATTTTGATTTTAAATAATCTATTGTTGAAATAAATCTTATGTGGATATAATGCAGTTTAGTTTTTAGCTATCGCTGGGATTAGGTTCTTAGTACTTTGGGATTTTTGCTCTACATGCCTGAGAGATTCTGTAATTTCCTTTTTTCCTGTTAGTTTTCAGCATGGAGGTTATACTGGCTGTATGTTAGGTGTTCTACTCCTTAGGAAGTCGGTACAAAACTGGTATTGTTTCTCCTTTTAATAGTTGTAGGAACTTTTCAAGTATGTCATGAGAGCCTAAGTTTTTTGTTTTTTTGTTTAGACAACATCTCACTCTTTAACCCAGGCTGGCTATGGTCTTTGAGATGTATAGACTTTGAATCTGGTTAATTTGAGTGAATGGCGGGTCTTATTTGCAATTTTTTATATAATAAAGCTTATTAAATTAAAAATTCATTTGTGGCTATGCATATGTGTGTACGGGGGTGCACATGACATTGCACACGTAGGTCAGAGGACAAGCTACAGGAGTCAGATGTCTCTTTACAGCACATAGGATCTGAGGATCGAATTTAGGCTGTCAGGGTTGGTGGCAAGCCTTCTTACCTGCTGAGCCATCTTATCAGTACATATCCCACATTTAGTGCTTTATAATCTCCTTCATGGAAAAAAACACAAAATTTAAAATCTTAACGTCACTAGTGAAAATTATATGCACTAAGTTACTTACTAAATATAATTTAATAATGTTAATGAAAAGGTATTTATAATTTCCTGAATTATTTAAATATTGAATATTCTGCACACATGCTTTTGGTCCAAGCATTAGAAATCCAAATGAAACCTATTTCATTTCATTGTGTCAATAAAGCTCTCACAGCAGATTAGAAAGTACCTATACTCTGAGATAACTCATCCTTTGGTGAACTGGCAGTCCAACTGAAATAACTCATCACATCAAACTTCCAAATGGTCACAAAACATGCTTTCAAAACACTGTCTGAAAAGCATCAAGGACAATTAACTGTTTAATTACGCTTCCATACACTATTGCCAAGAGGTCATTTTGGTAGCCTTACTCAGATAAACATGCAACTGTTTGGGATTATAGTTAAAATACAGTGGGTGAGATTTGTGTTACAAATCTGGAGTATTTTTCCAGATACCCTTGGAAAAGTGAAAGATTGGGGCTTAGAATTAGGAATCAGGATGTAAAACTTCCTAAGGATATGAGCAGTTACTTCAATACAAAGACAGCCAGAATTTCCAGTTTGCCCTCTCTATAGGTGTGACCTCAAGGACAACTGTATTATCCCCCCAGTCTCCCTACTACAGCTAGCCCTGGAATATGGAAATACTAGGGTGCTTGCTTTCCTTTTTAAGCAAAGGAAATTTTGAAGACATATATAGCTATCAAATGAAATTTCAAAAATTCATCCCTTATCAAAGCCACAAAAGGAATACATTTCTTTTTCCAACCTTGTTTTTCTAAAGAGTGAAAATTTAAAAGTTTCAATTCCTCACAAAACCTAGGCCAAGTTCTGGTGACAGGTGTGAGGAGCTTTCGGCACACAGGGACATTCCTCCTAAGCCTACTTTCCTAATATACACAAACAAGCCAATAGTTTGGTCCTGTAGCGCTATCCAAGTTGAGGCCTTCACCACCCCTATTAATGCAGGAGCCTGGCTTCTGTTCTCTCTTCTCTGTCACTGCATGTTTATACTGCATTGTCTAAAACAAACTCCATCTTTAATGATTTGTTGTTTCTATAATAAATCAACTGACCTATCACTGAAGACTTAATTGGCTAACCCAAACCATCCCAGCTTTGCCTTCAAACACATACTCACTCATGCTGAACTCTACTCTCAAAGCCGTCTTTCCATTTGGTGAACACAGCAGTGGTTCTGATTCTACACATCTGTAAGCAGTCACTCTGCCCCATCTCCTGCCTCATTTTGTAAAATGATGCTTGCATAAGCCCAGATGAAACATGGCCACCTTTGTGAACTCTTTCTATGGGTAACACAAACAAGTGCTTAAAATGCTGGTCTCAGAGCCAGAGGAAAGTTTGAATCCTGTATTATCTTTTAGAAATATAACTCAGTTGACGTCTGTGTCTCAGTCTATCATTTCACACGAAGTTGACCTCAGTATGTATGAGACCTAGCGTTG
Source organism: Peromyscus eremicus (assembly GCF_949786415.1). Taxonomy (NCBI): domain Eukaryota; kingdom Metazoa; phylum Chordata; class Mammalia; order Rodentia; family Cricetidae; genus Peromyscus; species Peromyscus eremicus. The sequence continues at coordinate 72,057,030 of NC_081425.1, read as the reverse complement.
ATAGACTCCTGTCTCACATGAAGTCAACCTGAACACATATTTTTTTAAGGGCCTATAAAAACAACAATTATATAATCATTTTTTCCTTTGGAATTTATTAGCAAAATCATCTTATCCAGTATTTAACAGCTAAAATTTCATTCACAGTTCCTATGATGCACTCTATCATTAAATAAGCAATTACAGCAGTAAAGAGATATAGAAAAACATGCTATGCATTTTAAATTTGCCTCCAAATTTTAACTTTTTAATGTAACATTTTATAAACAATTCACCTTTACTATTTCCCTCACTACAGTATACCCCCCATATAGTTGCTTGAGTGTTATGAATAATTTATTTAGAATTTAAAAACCTTTACATGATTTCTTTCTTTTTTTGAGACAGGGTTTTTTTGTGTATCCTAGAACTATCCTAGAACTCATTTTGTAGATCAGGCTGGCCTCTAACTAAGAGATCCACCTGCCTCTGCCTCCTGAGTGCTGGGATTAAAGGTATGCACCACCAACACTTGACTTACATGATTTCTAAAATGACCATTCCTGTTCTTCCAATTTGGTCCTAAAGTTAATACTTCAGTAGCTGAGTAGGATGATGCCCTCCCTCCTCTGCATGGGGTTGGGGAATCCAGTATGGGGCACTGAATCTCATGGGGTTGTGTGTGATAAAGGGGGAGAGGGCGCAGGAGTGTGTGATAAAGGGGGAGAGGATGAGAATATGTACAGATAATCACACAAAGCTCCCAGCACTACACACTCGAAGCAGCAGCATCTCCATTTTAATGAGTATAACCAGTCACAAACCTTGGCTTCCAAGTACCAATTTCCACTGAAAAGAAGGATGACTGATTTCAGAGCTGCAGGAAATCTCCAGCCACGCTACCCTGGAGGGGCCCAATCTTACCTCATCCTGGAAGCGAAGCACAGTTGGGCCTGGTTAGTACTTGGATGGGAGAGCTAGGGTAGACAAGTACAAAATGACCTTAGAAAAGTCTGTTGTACTGAGTGCAAGCCAGCGCCTTTAAAATGTTGGGAATGCCAAAGGAGCACAAGAGCCAACCTGAAGAGGCTCCCAGTGACCCAACTAGAGACAATCCTCATGAGTCCCTTGAACAGGAAACTGGTAATAACTGAAATTGTGATTAGACTCTGATACATACAAAGCAACTCCCCACAACATCATTTTACAGGGGAAAAGAGCAGCTCTACACAGTGCAGGACTGATCCCTAAACACATGGTTAATGAGCACTCAAGTGGCTGAGGTAGAGCTGTGAAGACCCGAGAGGGTGCAAAGAGAGTGTAGCAGAGCAACTGTGACGGTCCCCAGGAGTATGACTGGGATCCAACCATGAGCAAACAGGAATCCAAACTCAGGGACACAGTAACTGCCTATAATCCACACAGTGTGTGTGTGTGTGTGTGGGGGGGGGGGGTTTTGAAAAGTCAGAAGCAACAGCTGTTCAAGCAAATGAACTGCAGATCATCTGGAGCCTCACATGGTTTTCATCTGGATTCCAGAGTGAGACATTGAGACAAACCTGTAAAACTGAAGTGGGGTCTGAGGAATAGATGTCAGTTACATGTCAAAGCAGATTCCCGAGTTCAACAGCTGTATTATGGTCTGACAGAATTCTTCTTCTGGAAAATGCTAAAGAACTGCATGAATAACATCACAGGAGCAATTTACCATCAAAGGGGAAGTTTTTGCTTGGTACATCCTTAAAATTCTTTCTTTACACTTGAGTTTATTTCAAAAGTTTCCCCATTAAAAAGTGAATGCAGACAATGAATATCCTTATTTTTAAAAAGCTGACAAAGAATTCAATGTAACATACAAAACTCTAAAAACACAATTTTAGTTGTGGTGAATTTGGTTCAAGTCATCCATCTCTGTATACAAACATGTTTGGATTTTGTGCTCTTAATTTTCTTAGACTTTTCCTCATTGATGACTTTCTGAATTACACACACACACACACACACACACACACACACACACACACACACACACACCCCTTCAGTGTATGACAGTAGTGTTCACAGATGTTCAGTAAAATTACATGAATTCTATTTTTTAAATAAAAATAAGTTATCACTATAAAAATAACATCACCCCCTTGTGGTAAAAATTGAAAATACGTTCTACTGGAGAATCCTAATAGGCACTTAGGAAAATATTTATAAAGTATCGTCACATAATTTCATGTGTGTCCCCTACAGTATTTACAAACAATATATGCAGAGGTAGCCCCAGTCTTCTTTAGGTTGGTACTGTGTCTGGATTTCTGGTTGGATAGATTTATAGGAAAAGTCACACATTTGACAGAAATGCTACAACCAAAGGCCAGAGTTCAAGAAAACCGGAAACCGAGATCCCCACAGAACGAAGATAAAGATGACTGTCAGGCACAAGAGCAGCCTCATGAAGGGCACTTGTCTATTTAGGATTACAGGGGCATCAAGGTTTCCCACTTCGTCAGGTTTAACCTACGATTTGGAAGTTTTCCTTAGGAGATCAGTTCTACGGAACAGGTCTACCCAATCTTCACCTAGCTTACTAATATAAAGATATTATGGAAGGGATCTTTTCTTCATTTAAGACTGCCAATAGTGATAAAAGTTATGAGTATCAATGAGCCTTTAGCTTTCTCATTCTAGATTCCTACCTCCAATCTCAACCCTCTGTACTTCCTCTTATTAAGTAGCAGGCATGGTATGTCTGTTTTACTGATCTTTTGATTATAAAGTAAGTTAAGTGCTTTCTGGAATGTAAACATAATTCTGGTCTCAAGTTTTTTAATTAAAAGTGGCTCAATTGGACACTGCCTCTTAAACACAGTAATAAAAATATTACTATCCTGGCTAAAATGAATTATTGACAGCTTTAACACATTGCACAGTACATATTAATAGAAAAATACATGTCTGCAAAATAATGTTGACCATATTCTAATCCATTCCATCTGCTCAAATATTAGTGCAAATAATTATACATTTGTAGTGCCTCACTGATGGCCAACACAAAAATGCCTTTCTTCTGAGGTTGTTTGCTATTTGGAGTATGATACGATATATTCCTATTTAAATTGGCCTTGTACATTAAGGCAGATGACAATCCTCTAAGCCATTGAGAAAATGAGCAACTGTGTTTAACTGCTGGTCTTTTTTGCTCCACATGGATATTTAGTCATAAGAGTGAACGTTTATTGATACCCACAGCAAATAATATCACCAAATAGCAGTGATAAAATATGCAGTGCCTAGTTTAAAACTATGTACTTAGTTAAGTCCAGGGTTACCAGCTCCATTCATCAATGAAAATTCTAATGATTATAAATTATTAATAAATTACTTTTTGTCCTACATTTTCACTCTAGAATTAGCCATTTCAAGATTCATAAAACAGCTTACATAATCAGCAAGCCCATGACATTTAAAGTAGTCTATTTTTGAATGTAAAAACACTGCTTTCTTTGTATCCCCTAAGGGGGAGTTATTATTTTCTCCCATGCTATAAGAAAACTGTATGAGCATATGCATGGATGTATATACATATTCTTAAATACATAATTACAACCTATTCAGTCTATATAATGTTATGTGTGTTTTCTTGGCTGACCAGAATTTGAAAAAGAGCAAGGATGGGTAAATGGGAAGGTTTGAAGGAAAGAAGAGGAGGAAATTATGTAATTATTATAATCTCAGAAAATAAAAAATTCAAAAACTTTTATGAGATACCTAGACTCTTTCTATTGTTAAAATTATTAAGCAGAAACAATATGAAATATGATTATATAATATATTCACTAAGGGAAACCTCTGTGATGGGTAGGTTTCCATTAAATACAAACTTAATATTGAATTAAAATTTCATGACTACTTATATAACTTTAAACACCAACTGAGATAGTATGATTGCACACTAAAATATTTTAAAAAAATCTAACAGTAGCTTGATACAGATCCTGTATTCCAACCTCATTATCTAAACTTCGCAATGAGAATCAAATACTGGATGAAAAGAACATTAAGTAAAACTGATGAGGCTATCTAAATAAGCAATATACATAATGTCACACAAATAAGAAAAATACAATATAAATTATAAAAGACATTATTCACTCCCATTTTACAAAATTTAAGTCTGAGCCTGTGTCAGCCTATAGACCTTGAAGGTCTCCTTACCTGTTCTGTGCCTTAGGTCTTTCACCTGCCAAACAGAAATAATAGTACCCAAACGATAGTTACTCTGGAATCAATAATATACGCAAAGGACTTAGCACAGCACATGAGACTTAAGTCCAATAAATGTAGATATAATTACCTTTACTATATGTTAAAATTTTAAACTGCTGTTTTTAACTTCATGAAAAATTATTTGGCATAATGATATGCACTGGTCTTCTTTCCCAAAATATGTAGTAAATTGTAGGATAAGCCTTCTCAAGTACAGTAGTAAAGGAACTGAACATAATTCAACGAACTGGATAAATCAGAGTACTTTGTATACCAAAGTCTCTGTTAGAAATCAAGTAAGTCCAGGGGGCTTCTGGAAAAGATCTCACACTCCTGAAAAAGCAGTGAACAGTGCGTGGGCAATGACAGAATATTTTTGTAAGAATACCATGTTAATCAGGAGATATAATCTTTTTTGGTCACAAGGCATAAAGTTGAGTGCCCCTTACTCTTGCACCAACAATTCAAGCACGTCTTAGCCTTATGAACATGACCACTCTGAGGTTCAGGGGTATTTTAGGAGCCATTATCTCTTCATCTGGATGTGTTCTAATGTAGGCAGAAACATCTCAAGGAAGCAGTAAATTCTCTACTTTGACTCAATCTATTGACTGGTAATTACTTCACTGTGTATAAGAAGCTAGTATTCAGAAAGTAAAATATTTAGCCATAAAAGGAAAGAAAAATGGAAAGAGCAAAGAAAATATACCACAAATTACCTGCTTTAAAATTTAACTTAACCTCCTTTAACCTATGTTAGCAGCACTTTTTAAAACAAGGAAGACCCTAGGGATTCACAGCAATGGCATTCCTAAAGGAGGCCAGTAATTGTCTTGGAATGGTTACATTGTCATATTCTAAAAATTGATCCACCCAATAAAATCTAATAATTCTTGGTAAGGGCTCATAGTGTACTCTATCATTTTCAATTAATTCAGGGGCCATTCTAAACCTATGTATAAGGACTTGTGTACTCTATCATTTCCAGTAATTCAGAAACTAGCCTTCTTAAGTCTGTGTTCTGCATCTCAAATTAAGACACTCAAGTTTAGACAAACACTTTTCAGTGTTTTGGAGCACATTTTAAATGAAATATTTATACTTAAATATTATGTGTAGTTCACACAGAACTGTGGGATATTATAAAGATTCTTATTTAAATTTTGGTAAAATTTATTAAACTCCATTATGTCTAACTAAAAATTTCCCATGTATGTATAAAAGCATTTTATCTATTGACAATCTTTTTTGAGTTATACATTTTGAACTAAATTTTATGATGCCCATATATGTAAATACTTTAAGAGTGAAATGCAAAGAATGTATACTGGTTTATACAACACATATTTTTATTTCTTTAGAGAAACACCCTATTCTAGTTAGATTTTTAAATCTTGATTATATAGTCATGTTCCTTTCTGCTAAAAAAAAGGGAGAAATCTAAACTATGAAAAATAAGGAATACTTTTAGTAAAAAATTAAATATATAATTCATTACAGATGTTCTTAAAATGTAAAAATTGGGTGAAATAAAAAAACAATTACAGGGAATTTGTTTATTGAGCATGAAAGTTAACACTTCTAAATAAGGTATTCACTTTGAATTTTCTTTGTCCTGTCAGTGGACATAATGGAAAATATTGCACAGAACTCAAGCATGGAAATAATAATTAACAAAATATCTAAACAAGTAACTGCTTTACATTTTTAAAAATTAATTCAAACAAAATAATTTGAAGTGCTTCTCTGATTTGGAAGTCTTAAAATGTTATCTCATGTTTTGATTTTTTTCTTCTTCTTTTCTTTTTTTTTTTTTTTTTTTTACAAATTGACACTGTACAAAGAGTTCAAACGGCCAGTAAAACTACTGCCTGAAAACTGTTGGCTTGAAGTAACAGAGGTATAATTTGAATTCACATCAGTACTTTCGAAAGTGGCAACAGTACAAGTATAGATCTTTTCTAGTATCCGGACCTGTTCTGGCTCTCCCTGGTCTGAGGACTGCTTTCTGGAAAGCCTCTAAAACTGCCACAGTGTCCTATAAAAGTGACAAAAGTTGGCATGCTCATTGCCCTTGCTTACCTTTGTAACACTGGGCTAAACAGAAAATGGAAATACAATCAACAGTAACTTGTACAGTAGCTAATTCTGGATTAGACAGCTTGGTAATGGTGATAACTATTCAGAGTGAGGTTCTCAAAAGAAACAAACAATTCACCCCAAATTAGGCCAAACCCTACATTAAGAGAAAACAATGCTATGAATGAACTGAATATTACAGCTTACCTGGGTCCTGGAAGACCATGAACAATATAATGGACTATATATAACTTAGAATGTATTCTCACAGAGTAAGTTAATAGGGTTTACAGAGCAATGGCCTTTCTAAATTTTTATCGATGTTTAAACTTTTGTGAGTGCTTTATTATTGTACCATATTAAGCCAATCAATCAATAATATCCAAGTAGGAATAACTTCAGAAATGCCTTGAAAATGGACAATGAAAGAATCTTCAGAACTGAAAAGCAGGCTTTTGCTGTGAGCTTGCTCCAAACTTGGAATAATATTTACTACCTGAAATTCTCAATTCCTCTTAAAATAGAAGACTACTGCATGTTTAGCCATCCCATTTCATTCAAGGTTGGTCTTAAGAGACTGACTGCATTGTTGCTAAACATGTTGCTATTTCTCACAAATACCGTTTACACTATATGTCACTTTTTTATTCAGAGTATTAAAATAACAAACATGGTCCTTTAAAGTATTCCACCTTAAGCTAAATATAAAATAAGGTAGTTGCATTAATTTCTTACTAATTAATTGGCTTAAATCTATTTATCAAATAAGAAATAGTAAACTTGAAGTTTTACCCAGAAAGCAGATATATTCTGATTTGTTCCTACCATCTACTTAAAACAGTTCATCATTTTAGTTTAGTTCATAACATTTTCCCTGGACTAGTACTGCTGTACCTCAGGAAAAGTCCCCCAACCACCTATAGAAATGATGTTCAACTGTGGTCTTTTTGAGTTGTTACAAGTTCTTTAGGGAAATCTAATAACTTAATTAACAATCACCGGTGCTAAAAAGTTAACTGAAGAACTGATAAATAAGAAGTATAGTTTTACTGCACTTCACCTACTTTAATCAAAACAGGAATGGTAGGGTTTCCAGAGAGAATGCGTTAAAGATCAAGAACCAGAACACTGGTGAAATTCATTCATCTTCTCACACCAACGTTATAACAGTCACGTATAGGTTTATAGAATTTGAAATTTATAAATTAAAGTATGGAATTCAATGTAACAGGGAAAAGATAAAAAGCAAAATATAGCTAATGGTGTCCAACTTTCAATGAAATTCCTGGGTAAGTATGGCTGCTGCTTTCTTCCAGTCATTTTTTCAGATAAAACATTGGCTGTGTCATAAGGAATCTCCTGTGCTTCTATCACCCGAGGCCTTCTGAAACACAACACACTTCCTTTGTGACTTCAACTCAGCTGAAGTGTCGAGCCAGACGGGCAGATCTATAGTCAGCACGAAGTTGGACGAAGGAGTGAAGGATGTTCTTGTCCAGACTGGCAAGTTGTTCTCCTGAGCAGACTTGCTTTAAGTTATCTGGAGCAACGACCAGGAGATTGCAAAGTGCATGCAGAGTGTCAAAAAGATGTAATACCATTGGAATCTAAATTGAGAAAGGAAAAGAAAAGCATTGAACCAGAACAACTTACTTCCTAGTAAGTTCTGCAAATTCTTCTCACATTCTGGTTGTATGTGAGACCTTCCATATGTCAGAATTTTTAAAGCTTCTGAAGAGCTAAATCTCAAAGGTTTCCATAGTTAAAACTCTTAATAATCTTTGAAAAGATCCATATTATTCAATTTTCTTAATAATTTGTAATTTGATACACTAGAACTAATTATCTTTAGTATAGCACCTTTAAAAATAACTTAAATATGAAAGAAAACTGATTTTAGAGGAACACACATGAAAAAAAGAATATTTTCCTAATGTGTGACATAACCATAATTTTTCATGAATGTTAAAAGGCACCTGGATGGAATGTGCTGAAATATGACCTTAACTAAAATAAAACCCCTAGGGAAATGCTAATATTTAAATGTAACAGGAATAACTGCCTTTAGGTAAGCTGTATTAGAGCTCTCCTTATGATGCCAATGAAATCACACACTTCTTAACAAGTCAGTATACTTTTTAATGGTATAGATTGCAAGCTCGATATTTGTTTAAACGTACCTTGAAGTCTTTGGCACATTTTCTATATTCAGCTACATCGCAAATTGCTAACATGCCACCCATACAACTATAGGAATATTGTTGAAGATGCTCATAAATGAGCCGATGAAAACGTACTCCAAGTTCCATCAGAACTGTATCCACATTCTTCCCATCCATGGAATTTTTAATCTTCTCAACTTGTTTTCTTACATAAGCACAGACTTTTACACATGCCTGTAAAAGTTTTTCTACACTTATTATACAGATATGTGTATCAGCTTAGCAAAGAAAAAGTTTTTCAATTTCCAAGTATAAGAGAAAAAACTTAAAGCACAATTATGCACACTAATGACTGTTCAAGCTTTAATAAAGAAGATAATATATTAGCAAACTGAATAGTTCCACTCACATTAGTATACTGAATCAAAACATTGTTTTCATCTTCTGGCTTAAAATCTGTTTTCTTTTGTTCTGCAGCCAAGATATGCTTCATCTGTCCAATCATACAATTTAATGTCCTAAAGATTGAGAACACAAAATATATGACACATTTAACTTAATTTTACCTTTGTATTATACTAAATTAAGTTAAATTATTTAATTTCCTATCATTACAAAACACTTTGGTATTGGCAAACTAGAATTTAGGGGAAAAAAAGTCATTTTATGACTTGCTATCAAAGAGCTTCTGGTTTTATCATCTTTCTCCCATGAAAAGATCTTTGCAATCTACCAATAGTTACTTCCTGACTAAGGCTCTTCTAAGGCAAAGCCATACCTAGAGAATCTTAAGGGAAGTGGAAGAGAAAAGACTTCAAAAGAATGGCTGTGGTAGTAGGCACACTGAGTCCCACAGTCAAAGGACAATCAGGAAGATGAACAAGTGCACTAAATCCCAGCTGAGAAATAAAGGCACTGATTAGAAGGCACCAATAATATCTAACTTGTGTGATATTCTCCAACAGTAAGCTTATGGGAATAAAGCAGACTACACTAATTTAGAGTTTAGTGACTGCAAGCAGAGTAGTCAAAATGATAAGTTTTAGGTTAAATTTAAGAGACAGACCACATAATTAAGCACAACAATAATGAGGTCAAGTTACAAAATGACAGTAGACCAACATAAGATGGTGAGATTAGGATACAGATCATGGTCCTCGTACTGTGCCTGATATATGGCAAATACTTGATAACAGGGAGCTATACTAATTTTCAATCAATGTAAGACCACCATCATCTGAAAACAGAAACCTAGAAAGTAATAGTATTTATAGTCTTCAGTAAATAATATAAAAAGTTTTAAAATTCACTCAACAGAAGTTACATGTACAAAACCAGTACAACTATTCAAACATTTCATAGATAAGCCAGAACACACTAAATGGAAATATAACAATAAACACTGCATACCTTTGTTGTTCTAGTAGCACTAAGGATTGAACCAAGGGCTTCTCACACACTAAAGTACCCTTACCCCTAGACTACATCCCAGCCCCGCATCTCATTTTTCAAAGGAATTTGAAGCTTGCACAAGTGTGGTACAGAGGAATGGGGTTTAAAAAGTATTTCTAACTGTTTTGACTTGAAAGTATATCTAAGCACACTGACTTTCAAAACAAAACAAAACAAAAAACACCATGGGGATTAATAAAAATAACATTCTCCTAAAAATAAGAACAATATGTTAAAGTATCAACTTTACAGCCAGAAGAGTAAAAATAAACAATGTTCATGCTGCAATGCAAATGCACTTCTACAAGTTTTAAAAATGCAGGGGAAAAAAAAAAGAGAAAAAACAGTTAACTTGCCTATCGATGCCAGTATCCAATTTCATCTCCATCTGCTCAATTATCTCTTTTTTTTTCTGAAGGCATTCAGATAATTTAGGAGAAGAGCTATTGTTTATTAAAGAGGAAAACAAACTCCAGTTAATAACCTACTTTCTAAGTTTCTAATCTGTACATCATGAATACATATTTGTAAATACATTCAAACACCTATTATTTTCATTTGCTCACATACCCAATAATTACAAAATAAATCATTACATACAATTATGTACATTAGCATACCCAATTCATTCACACTAGAACAATTAACCCATTAAGAGCAAAGCAAAGACAGACTTGTTATTCTGATCTCTGAGGAGATAGCACTGAACATTACCATGTAGCTTTGAAATTTTGAAACTAGTTTCCTCTGTATCTAAATATCTAGTATAACAGTAAGAAAAGTCACAGACATCACCCAACTCTTAAGAATATAACTAATCCTACCAATAAAAATGTAGACAGTAGTAAGTAAATCCAGTTTCATTTAGCTTTTTTAACTAAAAAGACATGAAACTAATAATAACTGTCAGCTTCTCAATTCTATTAAAATATTAGGGAATACACAACACTACAACACCTGTGAATTATGTTATGTGACATAACAGCTCTTTGCAAAGTAAATCAAGAAAACTTCCTAAGCTGGGCTTGGTGGCTCATGTCTGTAATACCTGCCTGGGTTACACAGCAAAGGAGTACATTTCCTTTCCAAGTATGATTCAGGAATCACAAATGATCTGTGAGCTTGTTTCTAGTCTAGACATGTCATAGCACTGTTTAAAAAAAAAAACTACAAAACTATCAAACTCTATCATTTACCTGAACATTTCCTGCACAGATACTAGTGCTAATGAGACAACTTTAGCAACATGGAACATTATATATTACTCCATTTAATTTTCAAATGCTTTAGAAGTCCATATAAATTGATATGAAGATATAAACCAAATCTTGATGCTTTATTAAAATTTGTTCATTCACGTTTCTTGTATGTCTTTATAACAAGTGTATTGTGTCTATTGGGGTGTGTGTGTGTGTGTGTTACTTGGGAGTGAGCCCAGGATCTTGCAGATACTAAAGCAAGATCTACCACTGAGCTACATCCTTAACTTTAAAAAGGAACTTTTTAATTTTCTTTTTGATAGTATAACATAATTACATAATTTCTCTAGTCCCTTTATTCCCCGAAAACTCCCCTAAATACCCCTCCTATCCTCAGCCCTTAGGGAAAAAAGAGAAAAAAGAAAACAAAAACAAACAAACAAACAAAAAACTATCTTTTGAGACTGGGTCTTGGTTGTCCAAGCTGACTTTGAAGTCATTATGTTGACTAGACTGCCTCAAACTTGAGATCCTCCTGCCTCAGCCTCCTGAGTAACTAAGATTACAGGTGTGCACCACCATGCCTGGTACCTAGCTGCACTAGGCTGGAAGGCCTTTTTCATGTTAGATTTCTAATTTTGGTAATGATAGTTAAAAACTTTTCAAATATATCAAATTAACAGCACAGTGGGAAGAGAAAACAAGAATTCAAGGAATTCAAGGAAAGAAGAAAGGACTTATTTCAAACCTCCTGTTCTATTTGATGTTTTCATGAACATGTATTATTTAAAAAATAATAAAAATATAATACTCATTGAAATACCAATGAAAATATGACAATGCAACTAACCTTATTAGTGGCATAAGGTGATCATTAAACTGTTTGTCAAAAAGATGAAAAATAGTATTGGCCTGTTGTACAACATCCAAAAAATAGAGATTTGCATTCCTAGAATCTGATGATGGGATTCCTAAAATTGGAAGGCACAGATAAGTGAGAAGCAACCTTGAAAAACACTGGGCAAAAGAATGATTTTATATATACCACATGAATAAAAGTAACTGACATTTAATAAATCAGCAATGGTTCTACAGAGATTTTGTTAAACAGCTTAACAAAATTCATCCAAAGCTATTTTTATAACCCAAAGTTAATCATTCTCATGGTTCATTTAGATAAACGGAAATGAATCAATGAAGTGCCTGGGCTCTACCTTCTTCTTTCCCCAAACCTCCGACCATGTCTCATGAACACATCCAACCATCTTCCTTCTAACAGGCCTCCCTCCCTCTGACAGTTAAGTGCTTTCCTTGTGGTCTTCTACTTCAGTTTTTACCCTCTACTCTACATAGACTCCTGTCATTGACACACTGCACTCATCATGGTCTCTACTCTGTCCTCAAAAATATCCAAAATCTCATCACCTCAGAGACGTGTTTCTTCAACATCTCCTACTATTCTGTGTGGTCATCAACCACATTCTGACACCAAAAGGTGGAACTGAAACCCCTCTGGATCTGTCTCCTCCTTTCATAAAGAGTAACTCACGGACTCAAGGTTCCTTGTTCCTTTTAGCTCTAGTTGCCTGTGTTTCTATCCAGTTAAGACTAGACTAAGAAAAACACCCACAGCTAATGATAATAGATAACCTTATAAACTAGAGTTCTTTATATGATGATTCTTCAACTTTACAATTGGAAAACAAAGGTGGTGTTTTGTACAAAAGAAACAATCAGGTGGTAGGAAAATTAAAGGTGCCAACACAAACATAATAAACTGAAGCACATGTAGAAAACACTAATCACAATAAAACATGGAAATTAAGACAGTACTCATGAATGTTTTTAACCAATAAAATATAAAAAAATCTGAAGAATATTTAGTAGCATATATAAAAACTGATATACACATATAAGCTAGAAGCAGCAGAAATTGTAGGGAACAAGCCTCTCAGGAAAAATGGTAAATTAATTTAAAATAAATAATAAATAATTTAAAATAAGTTTTAAATTAAAGATTTAAGTAATGAAAATTATTTTAAAATATGTATACATAATATGCTTTGACTTGGGATTTTACCTAAAAAGAGTAAACTCTACAATGCTACTCCAGCATTATTTCTTATCACCTGGCTGAATTTTATGTAATCATTAAAAACAATGACCAAGAATACTAACTATATGAGGAATATTCTCCATCCAAATGAAATTTTCCTAAACATTTCCAAGTTCAGAATACTGCTAGTAAAATGAATAGGAAGGTTTCCATACTAGATAAACAATAAATCCTTCATATCAGATTTAAATTCACATTACTTTATCATCTTTTTTAATAAACAATTTATTTGAGTGTGTGTGTGTGTGTGAGACGTGTGTATTAGTCCGAAGACAACACTCAGGAGTCAGTTATCTCCTTCCACCATGGTACTAAACTCAGGTTGTCAGGCTTGGCAGCAAGCAATTTTACTGCTGGGCCATTTTGCTGGTCCTTATTCTTATTTAATACCTTCTGTAGTTACCACATTTTTGAAGATTTAAATCATTTCAATACAAATGACCATACTAAGTCATTTACTGCCAGCATGGGTTAAATATTTGATGTCAATAGTTTGCTATAATTAAGTTAAAATACACTGTTACATTGTTGCTTATGAAGGTAATAAACTGGAGTTATGCCAAAGTGACTGATTTATGGCTCAATTTGGTTCATTACTAAAGGTTTCTAGGATGGTGTTCTACACAGGCAAAAACAGACCTTTTGAACTGTAAATGCTTTCTACATGCCACAGTATAATGCTGGGGGTAAGGATACTGAACAAATTGAGATTCCAACCCTTAAGAACTTATAAGCTGTTGTCTCTACTTACAATAGTTTGACTCCAAATATTTAGTTTACTCACCACTTTAATGAGCTCTCTGATTCATGTGTCTTCTCAGAGGCCTTCTCTGACTACCCTTTCATAAAAAGCTTTTGTGGGGGCTGGCGAGATGGCTCAGTGGGTAAAGGTACTTGCTGCCAAGCCTGACCACATGAGTTCGATCCCTGGAACAAATATGGTGGAAAGAGAGAACCAACTCCTGCAAGTTGTCCTCTGACTTCTACATGTGTGAACACACACAAAATAAATAATAAATAATGTAAAAGAAAAAGAATTTCTGCCTGTAAATCCTTCACTCTGCTTCCCCAATAGTATTCTCTACCCTTTATCCAGTTTTGATTTTACCGTACTTCCTAATAAGTTGTCTATTATTTTTACAAGAATATGAACCCATGATTAGGCACGTAAAAAATATGTGCTAAATGAATGAATACTGACAGGAGACAGACATTAACAAACAGAAATGTCATTGTGGTATTATCATAAAAAGTAAATTCAATAACGAAAAATGGATAACTACACTGCAACAGGAGCACTACTTCATGTGAGGTGATCAGCACAAGTGTCTCTGAAAAGGTGACATCTTAGTTGAGGTCAGGTTAAAAGACAAGTGTAAAGAGCCAAGGCAAATGAAGCATAGTGAGGAACACGTGGAAGCACACCACAGATCGCGTTGTTCTAAGCAGTTTGTTTTTAATCCCCTCAAGAGTAATAACCACTAAGGAGTCTTCAACAAGAACGTAAGAATTAAGCTGGCTATTACACAGTAACTTAGGAAGGCAAGAATGGACACAGGAACCAGTTAGGAGATGACAATGTTTAAGGTGGGGTTACATCAGTAGATGAAGCAAAGTAGATAAACAAGCTATATTTGGATGTATACTGACAGGATTTGCTGATGAACTGGCTATCAGCAATGAAAACAGGAAGGTTAAGCACTTTCTGGGTTTGGTAAATAACTACTTCCTTAAAATCTTGGGAGAACAGTGTTGGAGGAAGACAATTTGTTTGCTTTGTTATTTTAGGTTATTCAGAAATCATTATATAGTCTAGGCTGACCTCAAACTAATAATGACCTCTGCCTTGGCCTCCTGCATGCTGGGATTGCAGGCGTGAACCACCATGCCTAGCTGAAGAGTTTCATTTTTGAAATGTTAAATCTGAGATACTCACTTACCAGGTCACGGGGTCAGGTAGTAAACCCAAAAGAACGAGGCCAAAATATTTAATATAAATTTATTCCTTTCCAAATTTATTTTTGAATATTTTCTCTCTAAATTTCATTACTTAATTCCTAAGCAGAATTATTCTTATCTCTATGTATGCTTCTTGACATTTTATAGCATAGAACATTGTTATAAATTCTGCCAAAATATTGTGCTGAGTTTTGTAGTCTATGGCCTTACTCCACTGGATGTAAACAATATGAGAGAATTATGCCTATGTTTAGTTTCCAGCACCTCACACATCCTAGTATTACATAAGCTCTAAATACATTGTATTGAACTGAATTTATCACA
This sequence comes from Peromyscus eremicus, assembly GCF_949786415.1. Lineage (NCBI taxonomy): Eukaryota > Metazoa > Chordata > Mammalia > Rodentia > Cricetidae > Peromyscus > Peromyscus eremicus. The sequence continues at coordinate 72,041,503 of NC_081425.1, read as the reverse complement.
TAGAAGTCATATACAAAACAGCATTAAGAGTACTGGTCAACCAAACAGGACCAAAGGCATTTAAAAAGAAAGTATAGTAAAGTATACTTACCAGCAAGCCCCGTTTCTAAAGCATAATCAATATGCTCAATACATAAAAATTCCACAAGAATAGTAAAAATTCTAAAGGCATTCCTTGGTAAATCAGAAGGATCAGAAAGCTTTAAAAACAAGCAAAAACAGTATTACTCTTCAAATCTATATTTTTAAAAAGCCAACTCTTAATAAAGCAATCCTTTTTGTGTAGAACACTATTTCAGGTAACAAATGTCAGTGTTCCCCTCTCACTGTCCACAAAACAGTTATAATGCTCTGGATTGGTCTGTAACTCTCCTGATCTAGAGCAGTGTTTTTTCAAATCTAGATTGTATGTAATCCATGAGTAAAATCCAATTATACTTTCAAGAGACACAGACAGACAGACAGACAGACAGACACAGACACACACACACACACACACACACACACACACACACACACACACACACGTGTGCATACTCTGCTTCCATGTGAGATGCATTTTTAACTATGGTGATCACAGTCAAAGAAGTTTGAGAGCCACTAACAAAGAGGGTTGTTCTAGTAAAACTCAAAACAAAACTGTAAAGATTCTCATGGAATCAGGAGATGAAATCAATTAATATTCATAGTAAAATATAACAAATCAAATTTTAACTCATCACATCTGGTGGAGCAAGACTTTAGAACGTTACTGAGCTTCCCTAAATCTCATTTTCTTAATTTATATGGTCTAACATTGACAGTATTTCACTTTAGTCTTAAGGTTCGAATAAAACAGGAAAATTGCAAAGTGTTTGTAACACAGAACTTGATTTGCACTAAGCTCACAATTTTCACTTTGATGTTGCTGCTGCTAGACTAAAGAATTATTAGTAGTTACGTTGAGAAAAATGAATTGTTCTTAAAAGGAAATTATTCTCAACTTCTTTGAACTGCTTTCTATTAATTATAAATTGCTTTCTGCCTCTGTCAAAGCTACTTACAGTATCTATTCACATGACTTTCAGGGTAATGCTACAGGTGAGAATTCCTTATGCAAAAGAGTTAGGCCTAGAACTGCTAGAGATTTTGGACTTCCTCGATTTTGAAATATTTTGAAATAATGAGGTATCTTAAGAGACTCAAGTCTAATCACAAAATTTATTTGTTTTATAAATTCCTTATATAAACAGTCCAAGGACAACTTAATATAGTATTGTTTTTACTAAAACCTAACCTTAAGGCCATGAGTAGAACTTTCCAATGTGCCACCATATTAGTGATCAAGAATTTTATATTTTGGAGTGTGAAAGATTCTGTATTTTCAAATTAAGGGCACTCAACCCTAATGTAATAATGAGAGCCTGACATATAACTGAGTTTATAAAGAATTCCATAAACCACTTTAAAACCCCAGTGATTCAACATCCCCATTTAGTATTAGACTTCTTAATCGCTACACCAACCTTTCACTCTTACCAATCTCTCTACTCCTTTTCTTTTGTTTCTGATGCTCAATAGGTGCCCTTACCTCCATCACAAATCATAAAAACTAAGCCTAAGTTCTCATCTTTCTCCTGCTTATAGCCCCAAATCCATGAATAACATATAGAATAAACAGAAAATGGATAAAAAAAAATTAAAGAAGACATCAACGAATAAGATATGACATTTATAGAATACTCAGCCAACAATGTGAAGATACACATTCTCTCATGTATACAGAAAACCATCAATATGGGCTGTACATTGCATCTCAATAAATTTAAAAAGGATTGACATCATAATGCAAAGTTTGCTCACTAACTACAATGGTATAAAATCTAAAATCCAAATAACACAACTTCACAATCACTCTAGGGCAAGAAAAAAAATCAAAGAGAAATTAAAGAGTATTTTGAAATGAATTAAAATACTAAAAAACTTAGCTTCAGCGAATGCAGTACTTGGGAATAAGGTAAGTAAATGCACACACTGGAAAAGGTCAACAAACTCAGCTTTTACATTAAAAAAAAACAAACCAAGACAATAAACAACTAGGAAAGGGGCATATAGCGCCTACGTTGAAGGAAGGAAACAATAAAGAACAGAAATCAGAGCGGTGGTGGCACACACCTTTAATCCCAGCACTTGGGAGGCAGAGGCAGGTGGATCTCTGAGTTTGAGGCCAGCCTGGTCTACAAAGTGAGTTCCAGGACACACAGGGCTACACAGGGCAGGTCTGTCTTGAAAAAACAAACAAACAAACAAACAAACAAAGAAAACAAGAACAGAAATCAGAGATATTTGAGAGAGCAAGAGCGAGAGCGAGAGCGAGAGAGAGAGAGAGAGAAATTAATGAAACCAAAAAGTGGTTCTTGGGGGGAAAATCAGTAAAAATAATATACCTTTATCAAGATTTGTTTGGAAAAAAATTTGGGAAACAAATTACTGATGTTGGGAATAAAATAGGCAATTATTACAACAGTTTCTACAAAAAGTTATAAGACAGTAAGAAAAAGGTCATGAATAACTTTATCCCAAAAATACAATTTTGGTGATAAATGAAAGTCTTTAAAAGATACAAATAGGCTGATGTATTGGTGTAGTACACCTTTAATCCCAGTAACTGAGAGGGAGAAGCAGGTGGATGAATCTCTGTGAGTTGAAGTCAGCCTGGTCTACATAGTAAGACCCTGTCTTAAAAACAAACAAAACTGCCAAAACTCACTTAAAATTATATTACCTGAGTATTTCTGCATACATTAAGTAGGCTGAATTTTTAGTTAAAAATCCTTAAAAAGAAAATCACAGGCCCAAGTAACTTTCCTTGCGAGTTATGGCAAACGTTTAAGACAGAAAGACCATCATCTAAACCCACAAACAACTGGAAGGGGAGGCAGAAGTACTTAGCATATCATCCTATGGGTACAGCATTACCTTCATTATTAAAACAAGACAAAGGCATTAAGGGCCAATATCCTTCAAAAACACTGATGCAAAAATTCTTGACAAAATTTAGTGCAGATGGACCAGCAAGAAGGCTCAGAGAGTAGTTTGCTGCCAAGCCTGATAACGTGAATTCAATTCCTGGAACCTACTTTGTAGACAGAGAACCCACTTCCTCAAGTTTTCCTCTGACCTCCAAAATGTGTGCCCTGACACAATAAACAAAGGCAGTTAAAAACAACAACAAAAAGTTTTGTTTCTGGTTTTTTGTTTTGTTTTGTTTTTTAATTTGGCAACCCTATCCAACAATGTATAACTTAGGACAATAAGAAAATGGCCAGTGATGACCAACCGGGATTTATTAAAGGAATGCACGGTTAACATGATTCTCCCAAAAGAAAAAAAGAAAACATTTAACAAAATGTAACAAAAAATCTTTTGTTTTATTTCATTTGTTTGTTTATCTGTATGATACAGTCTCCTGTGGCCAAGGCTGGCTTCAGTCAAACTCATCATGCAGCCAATGATAACCCTAAACTCAAGATCTCCCACCTCTACTTCCCAAGTACTGGGATCTAATAATACTTAAACTTAATATGTCACTTTAATAAACAAGTATACATATCTTGCTGGAGAAATAGTTCAGCAGTTAAGAATGTGGGCTGCTTTTCCAGAGGACTCAAGTTCAATTCCCAGCCCCCAGACAGCAGCTTACAACTGTCTATAACTCTAGTTCCAGAGGATCTGACATCCTCACACAGATATACATGAAGGCAAACACCAATCAATGCTCATACAATAAAAATAAATAAATAAATAAAAAAAAAAGACTTTCCTCAAGTTAAAAAATAGTATTCATGAAAAACCTACAGTCCCCATCACATTTAGTGGTCAAAGACTAAATGATGTACTCCAATGGCCAGGTGTAATAACAAGTGTTTGTTCTGTGCACGTATTTCCATTCCACACTCACTGTACTGGAAGTCTAGCCAGGGCAACAAAGCACAACAACAACAACAACAACAAAAGGCATCTATATGGAAAGGAGTCAGCAGAGCTTTCTTAATGGTAAAAAAACATAACACTCTATGTAGAAGGTCTAATAAATTCTACAAAAAAGATTATAGAATAGTAAACTTAACATGTAAAGACCCAACTACACACTTCTACATACCAAGTTAAACTTGAAATTAAATAAGTTTAAAAATTACATTTAATTTTTTGTTTTTTTGAGACAAGGTTTCACTTTGTAGCCCAAGCTAGCCTATAACTCACAATGTAGCCTGACTGGCCTTGAATTCATAGAATCCTTCAGCCTCAGTCTCCCTTGTGCTGGGATTATAGGCCTGCCAAATTGAAAATGCTTTTATATTATAGTAATAAAAAAACATATCAATTCTTCCCAAATAGAATCAAAGATTCACTGTCATTCCAATCAAAACCAGACTTTTCCATGATAGAAACCAATAAGCTATTAGACATATATGAAATACAAAATGGTCTATATGGAAATGTCAAAGGACATACTCCCTGACTCAAGGCCTCCTGTGCCATTACAGTTAAAACAGCATGATATTGGCATGAAAGATATAAGGTACAGAACAGAGATTAAAACAAACCATAAATAAGCAGACAATTGATTTCAACCAAAGTAGAAAGTAATTTTTTAGAGAAAGAAGTCTTTAATAAATTATGGCAAAAATAAATGGAAACCTAATTATAAAAAATATAAACTTCAATTCATACATGATTATATGAAATCCCTAAATTAATTCAGAGCTGACTATAGGCTTGATAAGCAAAACTGCAGATTATAAAACTACTAGAAAATCTAAAAGGCAATTCCTGTAACTCTTAGTTCCACAAAGATGTACCTGCAATACAAAAAAGTACCATTCACAACAGATGTGTTAAAATGCATTTTATCTAAATTAAGAACTTCTATACTTTGAAATATTAAATTGCAAAATCATATATCTGATTAACAAACTATAACCAGATTACAGAATTTAAAAAGTGTTCAAAAGATAACCTGACTTTAAAAATGCACTAAAGATGAATAAAACACTTCATTAAAGAGGATGTCCAGATGACAAACACATAAAAAGATGCCCAGTGTGAAGCTAATGCCTTTAATCCCAGCACTCAGGAGGCAGAGCCAAGCGGATCTCTGTGTGTTCGAGGCCAGCCTGGGCTACAGAGCGAGATCCAGGACAGGCACCAAAGCTACACAGAGAAACCCTGTCTCCAAAAAAAAAGACAGAAAAAAAAAAAGCCTAAGCTAGCACTGCACACTCTACTAGTCTAGTTGTTTCTTAAGAAGAAATACCCTATGACCACACCACTGCCAAGTATTTTTGAGATTAATTCATGCTGATTGGTGTAATTCTAGCTGATTCGTTTAAATTGGTATAGTTTTCTAGTGTGTGAACAATGCCATTAGTTCTCTCTTTTTCATGTTCTTACTTCTAGGTTTTGTTTTGTTTTGTTTTTTTGTCATAATAAAGAATGCTGTAATTAGATTACCACATGCAAATAAGAATTTTTAAAAACCTGACAAATTATTCTTCCAAGTAACTATTGCAATTCCCCCCTACCCTCAGCATTACTAAGGATTGAACCTAGAGTCTCACATGCTAGACACTCTAACACTAAGCTGCAGTCCCAGTCCTCACTGTAACAATTTTCAAAGTCATTGGTAGTACATGAAAGTGTTTTTTACCTCACTTTGCTACCAACACATAACAATATCATAGTTCTTAATTTATGCCACCTTAATAAAAATTAAATGGCATCATTCCTATTTTATTTTCCTATTAATATGTAATTTATACTTTGTTATATATATATTCTTTGAATATTCCTACCAATTTGTATATTAATTTATTGACATTCAAAATGCATAAATGATATATATGCATGTAAGTAAAATACTAAGTTTTCCTCAGTTCTTAATTCCAGTATTTAAGAGCTATGGTTTTCACTATAAAAGTGTAAGAATCATCTCACTGGGTCTTTATGATGATTAAATGAATTAATATATAATACTTGAAGTATCTAGATTAGCTACTAAAACATGTTATATAAAATACAGTAACAGGCAAAGTCTCACTACTACTGCCCCAAGCCAATGTCTATGGATGGAGCCTCTGGACTGGCCTCAGTGCTAAGCAAAAATGTGCAACAAGACAGACTTGTGCTCAGGCACACCACTATCAGCTGCAGCTTGGGCCTTGAGTAAACCTCTAGGACAATCCCAGGTCCTTCAGCCACAAGTCTCAGTCACAGGTCAGCTTAGGATGAGTCATGGCAACCAAGGGATCATTTTTTACCATGCTACTCAAGACCTGAACAACACAATGTGTAAAAGACTTCATCTGCTAAAGGAAGGACAGGAAACTAAGCACACAGTTTTCCTCAGAACTGAATGCCAGGCCTTCCATGGTAAAAGTTAACACAAGATAGAACACAAGAGCCCCTCTCTTGAGCCTAGCCCACAGATGGAACCTTTAAACCTGTCCTAGTACCAGGTGGAAACTACAGTCTGAGCGGGCCAGCCACAGCACCCCCAGACCTGCAGAGGTCTCAGGCCACAAACAGACCATAGTTCTGGGCAGACTACAACAGTGTGGGCCTTTGTCCTATCTCTGTGCTGCACTCATCCTGATGGACTATGAGCTCTTGGTAAGACCAAGTATTACGCTATCAGTGACAGCAAAGACAGAGTAACTTCATTTGGAAAAAGAAGACAGATGGATGCAAATCATTTCTCTGGAGGTATAAACCAGACCTCCCATAGCAAGGCTGCAGAGTGCTGGGCAAGAACCCTGAAGTGCTGAACACAGGTCAATAACTGTAGAAACAGCTTTTGGGCCTACCTTGGCTCTCAGTAGGAAGATGCATAAACAGCATTATCTACCTTTCTACGGAGCTCCTAATGTCTAGGTCTTTCCTGCTATCAAGCCAATGTCAGCTTTATAGGATGACTGTAGATTTGTGACAGACTCAGGCTGAAGGCACTCTCTAGTGTTGAAATAATGATAGCAAGAGAACCACAGAGTTGGCAAAAATCTAGACTCAGGGTGCCATCTAGCGCTAAAACAAGAACAGTGACCAAGGTCTTGGTGAAAATAATAAACAGATTATTGTGGAACAATGAGTATAAAACAAAACAAGGGCAGGTTACTATGATGGTAATAAACATCTAAGCATCCAATATGCAGACACTGCTGCAGGCCAACAAGCACCCAGAGGTTTCAGGGTCCCCAAAATGAACAAAGTAAGGCACCAGAACCATGCAAAGTGTATGATCTCTCAAGACAAAAAACTCAAAGTAAATGTTTCAAAGAAATTCTAGGAACCTCAAGAAAATATATGCAAATAATTCTGCAATTTGCCAAAGAAAGTTGAAATAATTTATAAAACCAAAACATCCTGGAGCTAAAAAGCATGGTAAGTAGAATGAAAAATGTAATAGAAGCATCAATGGCAGAAACAAGAAGAATCAGCTATCTCCCAAACCAGACTATTTTAAGTATACATATAAGGAAAAGAAAAAAGGAGTAAGAATATCTAAAGATTGTAGGAACTACAGGAAAGCATTAAAAGAGAACATTTTGGGGCTACTAGGGTTCAAGAAGGACAGGAAAGTAACAATGGAGAGTTTATACTTCAAGATCCATTATAACCAAGTCAAAGGTTTAAGATAAGATTCTGAAAGAAACGAAAAAAAGGGAACAAATAACATGTACATGTAAAGGGATTGATAGTGTACGCCTGTCCTTAGAGGTGAATTTTGTTTTTTTTTGTTGCCTTCCAGTAGTATGTAGCGGAGTCTTTTTTTTTTAATTCCACTCAGTCACTCATCACTCAACTGGAGAATTGCAGAACTTTAACATCCAGAAGAGACTGAGATGAGATATTCACATATTGAAGAAGGAAGAAAGAAGATAAACAAAGCAAAACAAAAACCTAAAAATAAAAGCCTGCCAACAGGAATATTACACACAGCAAAGCTAACCAACAGGAATACTACACCCAGCAAAACTAGCCTGGAGACATGATGAGAGGTAAGAGACATTTCCAAACAAACACCAAGAATATTTATCACTACCAAATACTGTCTGATCTCACTCATAGACCAAAACCAAACAAGGGATTTCATAGACATTAAAAGTAAAATATGGTTGTTAGCAGCTGAGGAGAGACTGGAAAGAGGTAGAGAGTGATGAGAAAAGGCTGGTCAATAGGGAAGAGAAATAATTTGGTATTCTACTGCACCAGTAGGATGACAACAGATTAACAATGTACTCTATATTTTCAAATGCTAGAACAGATTTTGAATGCCTTTCCACAAAGAAATTATGAATATTTGAGGATACATATGCTCATCCTGATTTGAATATTACTCAATGTACACTTTTATCAAAACTTCACATGGTACCTACAAGTACATGCAATTTGTATAAACTGTGTCAATTAAAAATTAATATTAAAAAATTAATTGGTCCTAATGAGGAAGTACATTTATATCTTTCTATAAATGAGGCAAAACTTAAAATACACAACTATAGCTTAAAAAAATCAATTTATCATTCTTACCCTATGACATCTTTCAAAGGCTTGTTTGGTTTCTTGTAAAAGATTAACTACCACTTCTTGAGATAGGAAAGTTTCCCCATGCGTATCAATACTTGGCCCCAGTGGTAAGTTGGTACGTTGTCTAATCCTTTCTTTCAAATCTTGAATACTAGTACATCAAAAAGACAAATGAAAAAAGAAGTTTACTATATTTAGGTTTGAACTGCAAATACCCTCAACTTTAATGCATATTAAAAAAAACAAAATAAACTAATAAACAAGAGACTGAAATGCTAATTACAAAAACTCATTTGTAATCACTTTTATCAAAAAAGGATAGCTTTGGAGTGTATGTGCACAAGTGTGTCTGGGTGCATGCACCTGTTTGCTCACAAAGAAGCCAGATGAAGATGTCAGAAGTCCGACCTTGATCATTGTTCACCCTATTCCCTTAAGAAGGGGTCTCTTGTTGCATCTGAAGCTGGGCTAACAATCAGTAAACCCTAAGGGTCCTCCTGCCTGCTTACTCCACCCAGTGCTGACAATATAGTTGTGTATATGGCTACAGCTGGCTTTTTATATAGGTGCTAAGGATTTGAACTCATGTCATTATGACTGAATAGCAAGTGCTGTTACTCATTGAGCCATGTCTCCAGTCTCTAAAGTTATGGTCTTTATATCTTTTTACAGCTTTGGAATTTCAACTCAAGAAGCTATTCTAAGTAACAAATAACTAAAAGTAGTCTTACACACAAAGAAAATTTAAAAATTTTAGTGCTTCTTTTTAAAACACAACCATTTAAATATATGGTTCATGTCTTCATTATATTAAACTAGATCTATTAAGTACAACTGAGCTTTTCTTAGTGACTAGGGATCACTTAGAACATTTATTATGTTGACATCTCTAGATTAAACTACTTTTGCTACTAGAACATATAGCTCAGGCTACTATGAACTCATTTTTTGAAGTCTTATGATTACTCTTTAGGTTTTTATTTTTTGAAATAAAAAGATTTTGATTTAGCATGAAAACATCTCAAGAACTTTTCTTTTTAAAATTTATTAGGTATGTGTGTATGCATTTTTGTACAGGTGCACACGGGTCAGAAGGCAGTTTTGAGGAGCCAGTTTTCCTACCATGGATTCTGAGGATGGAACTTGGGTTATTAAGACTCGCATCAGAAGCACTTTTACCAGCTGAGCCATGTTGCCAGCCCAAGATTTTCACTCCTTTACTAAAGCCATTCAGATATTATCTTTATTTATTATTATAACCTCCAATCATAATAAGAGCAGCCTGGGTGTACAATGTACAAGTCTGCAAGACACCAACAGAGGTTGGTTCTCCTTGCAGGATCTGCTAGGTCCCGTCTGGGAATGATCTGAGCAACTAAATGTCATCAACTTTACAACAAATTCTCTTCTTCTCATATGCAAATTATCTCAGACTTTAAAGTATAAATCTAATAGTTTTATGTACAAATGACCAAAAAAGCTCATCAATTCAGGGCTGCCTAAAATGTAAAATATTTGCTCTGTTCTTTACAGCTTCAATAATGAATGATGTGATTCATAGTTAATAACCCAGAATAATTAACACTGGAAAAAAAACTTAAGCTACAGAATTCTTTATATTACTAGTATTATCTTTATATTTTTATATTTGATTGAGAAGTATATGATTTACATTTTAATCATGTTAGTTTAGGTCATTTCAGTGTGTCATTTGAAAGCAGGATTTGGTCAACAGCACATACAGTATGAAGAGCTGTTCATAGAAAATCTTAATGACAGTTAATATTTACTAACTTTGCCCAAACTTAATGTTCTTAATGTTTTTAATGTTAACTATACTTAATTTTTAGAAACTTACCCTCCTGTGCCAATGGATCTCTTTTGGTGGTTTTTTGAATCATAATAGCGCTGGAGGATCATAGCACTTCTGCTTTTCAGGTATCCAATCTCCACTTCAATATAGTTCTCCAAATAGGAAATGAAAATGGACTTGATAAGCTTAGACAAGAAAGTCTGTTTATCAGTACCTAAGTTAAACTCCATCAGTTTGCTTGAAAGACTGGTGGTTCTTTTCATGGAAAAGAGAGAAAAGATTAATATATATTTTAGATACAGCAGCAAGATTAAAGATCTTATATATTCATAATAGGACTTTAATGATTTATATCAAACAATCATTTCTTAAATGTTGGGAGACTACTTAGGATATAGAGAGCAACTTATAAAGTTATATATGGGAGAGAAAAAATATTACAAATAATATTTTAGTTTTGAAAATTGACATAAAGTGGTAGAGATAACCTAGAAAAAAGGCTGTGAAGCAATGATTAACATAGAAATAGCAAAAATGGAGAGTAGCCTAAGGTATGTTCTAAAGCCTTCCACCATAAGGTACCCACATGATTCTGAGAGTTTTACTGTCTCTTCACCATTTCTGTCTCTGTCCATGTGGACTGACCTCTAAGTTTTTATTTCACACTGTTGAAGAGAGTGTTGCTGCTGCTTTTAGGATGAACTTTCTCCCAAAAGAAAGGGACTTCGGATAAATGTAACTGCACTAATTCTTAAGAACAACAAAAACACAAAAACTAGCTCACAAATAACAAATAAAATTCTTAAGTCAGTTTAAACAAGGTCTTTTGCTAGTACAGTAAGAATTCTGCTCTTTTGTAACTCCAGTCTATACAGGCAAGAATTTAATGCAAAACAGGATGCTGCTATCTGATAAAGTACCTGAATACTTCCCATTTTCTATTAAAAGAGAGAGAGAGAATATGAAATGTATTGTTATCGTCTAATAAGTAACAACAGACCTCAGCAAGGCATGGTCACACATGCCATGAAAGCTAGCATTCACGAGGAAAGGCAGCTAGACCTTGGTGAACTTGAGGTCAGCCTGGTCTTCACAGTGAGTTCCAGGCTAGCCCTGTCTCCACATACCTGGTATACAGATCATAGAGACTTTTGAGATACTGCTCAGCATCGGATTTCCTACATTCTTCTAACTGATCTTTCACAAAACTCTAAAAATTAAAGTAACATTTTGTTAAGGAAATATTAAATGGTATAACTTCTCAAGATCATTATGTTAAATAAACAAAACATAAAAACACAAATACCACATTCTTTCTTGTCTTTGAAACCTAGATTTAAAATTCTATGAGTATGTCAGCCAAGCGGTGGTGGCGCACGCCTTTAATCCCAGCACTCGGGAGGCAGAGCCAGGCGGATCTCTGTGAGTTCGAGGTCAGCCTGGGCTACCAAGTGAGTTCCAGGAAAAGGTGCAAAGCTACACAGAGAAACCCTGTCTCGAAAAACCAAAAAAAAAAAAAAAAAAAAAAAATTCTATGAGTATGTCGTAGGTAAACCAAAAAGGGGGCTAGAGGTAAGAAGAGATAAGAGGGTGAAAGCGGAAGGGGACTTCCATGAGGAAACAGAGGGACTTCCTGGAGGAAGAGGGGGACAGGGCAGGGAAGCAGCAAAGAACAAAGAACATATGAAGTTGCTATAATGACACCCATTTCTTGAAACGCTAACCAAAAAAATAAATAAATAAACAATTAAAAAAAATCTTTCAAAGGTCCTGAGTTCAATTTCCAGCACCCACATCAGGTGACTCATAACCACCAATAACTCCAGCTCCAGGGGGAATCTAACACCTCTACCTTCTGTGGGTACCTGCACTCATACACATGAATACACACACACACACATACACACACGCACATGCATGCACACACACATACACACACACACATATACACGTGCACATGTGCACACACAATTAAAAATAATGAAAATAAATTTGGAAAACCTTGTAGAAAAAAAAAAACCAATAACACATTGCCCTAACTGTTTAATTCATTACTGTTTGAAGTTACCTGTAGTTTGATTTCAAACACATTCTGAATAAGTTTAGCCAGTACTGCTTCTGGATTACTAAAGATATCTCCAACTTGCTTGTTCACTCGCTGACAGAGTATTGCTGCATCTTCAAATATATCATTTCTCAAGTAAGCACCCTAAATGCCAAAGGTATTTTACATTGTTAATATATTACTTATAAATGGCTTCAAAATACAAATTAGTATAAAATAAAATTCAAAAGTATACTGTAAAGTTACCTCCTGGCACTGCTTTATATAAACATCAATACAATGGGAATAACCCTATAAAGAAGAAACAATGTTATTGTCTGGTTCTAATTATAATAACAATCTCAACAAAGTGTTACATGTAATAAAACTATATCTTGTATCCCAGTGAATGATCAACAGTCATCATACTTAAATAAAATTAGAAGTATCGAACCATCCAGTAACTTAACATGGGTGTCTTATCCTATCTTCTTTGATTAAATTAATAGGGTTTTTCAAATGAGGTTTTCCTCTCCAGCTCAGGTTCCAGGAAGATAGCTCCATAACCCACACATTTGTCTTCAGCACCCAAGATCTCTCAGGCCCCCATTTCTAGCTACAGTGAATCTACTCTTTGGTTCATATCTTCCACCAGATGTTTACACTCAGGTTTTCCCACTTTTTACTTATTTACAAATATTTTTGATTGAAAACGATGTACTATAAGCAAGAAGGCTGATGACATGATTTTCTTTCTCTAACTATATAAATTGCTTGTTATAGCATCAATATTACCAGAAAAATCACTGAATATTAAGTAACAATTAACAAAAATCAATCCAAATTATTCTGTCATATAGTTATACAATAGTTAGAGGAAATCAAGAGACATAAAATATAAAATCTTCAGAAACCTGAAGACTGATCCTGAGTTAAAATCTTACCATTTACCTTAAAATGAAGTAAAACTGCTGCTACTTCTCTCATCCTGGAGATCTCCCCTCTTCTTTGGGCACTAGTAAACTCCTGAATCAGTTGGCATTCTAAATCATGGTATTTACCTAAAAAAGGAAATCATCCATCTGTATACAACTTACATACAGCCATCTCAATCTACAAATATTGCAAAATTTATAGTAGCTATGGATCTGTCTTCTTGGAAGAATTACAAAAACATGAGATTACAAACAGTGACACTAACTAGCTCATACAATATACTGACATGCACAAATCTGTATTTCAAGACACAAAAAAATTACAAACCGGTAAAATAGTTGAGCTCTTCAGAGTATAACAGCCATTTATAATATTTACTTAAACCAAAAGATGACTATATATTTAAATGAAAGAAAAAGGAGAGGAAAAAGAAAGAAAACCCTTCAGATGTCAACTTTGATGGCAAAATATAGAAAAAAAAATCCTTAATCTTTAATCTAAAGCTAGGAAGTATGAGAACTAGAATGCCTTTACCAATGCTGATACTTCTACTGAGAATAAGTCGATTAAATATCAAATTTTATCCTAAGATAGTATGTGGTCCTTGATGTAATACCATATTCTCAAGGCTATTACAGTTCTTAATTACTACCTGAACCTTAGACTAGTTTATAGTGGTCAAAAATATTCCTAGGGAATCCAAATATCTATACATGTCCTGATTCTAAAACTTGGAAAAACAGGTCGTTGGCTTTCTGAGAAATAGCTTACCAAACAAAAATATAGGGATTTTCCCTCCAGAAGCATGGGTATGGCTTAAAAGACAACCCAAAGACTGGCGTAAGCCAGGTGTGGTGGTTTACACCTTTATTCCCACCAGGACTCAGGAGGCAGAAGCAGACATATAGATAGATCTCTGTGAGTTCAAGGTCAACCTGTTCTACATAGTGAATTCCAGGATAGCCAGGGATATACAGTGAGACCTTACCTCAAGAAAACAAAATAAAACACCCCCCCCAACAAACTATAATCATATAAGGAACCAAATAGCTAAATAGGAATTGAAATGCTCATGTCTTCTCAATACATTAGAAAAACCCCTATTCAGAGATATGTAAATGAACACAATTTCTAAAAATACATAGTTAAGCTAAATATAGAAAGTCTAAAGCTACATGCTCCCAATTATTTTAAAATATAGAAAGATACATCAAAGTACACACAGGTACTACTAGAATATCCCAGAAATATTTTGAGGAAAGAGGCCTCAAACTCTAGGATGGGATAGATCAATGGTATCATTCCCACTTTCTCACCTGTTGCTATATTTTTTTAATATGATTTTTTTCCTTTTTTAAAGACATGCTAAATAAATAGATTGCACTTACTTGCAATTTTGGATTTTACTTCTGAAAACCTGAAAAACAGAAAGTCAATGATGAGGTTCATTAGTCAGGACAAATCTGATACAAGACAATACAAAGGGGGACAGTGGTGCAGTAATGAATGGGGACCCTCTATATTATCTAACTTTTCTTAAATATAAAACTACCATAAAAGTAAAATGTCACAATAAAAAAAGAAAAAAAAAACTGTGGAAGAGAATACTGAAAGAAAACATACCAGGTGACAAAAATAAATGTAGACAATTCAGATGAGATTGCTATTTCTCATTTAGGAAATGTACGTGGACTCATCAATTCCTTTGTTAAAGGAAAAGTTCTATCTGAGGCACTAACAACCCAGCCAATCTCAAAGTTAGGTTACTGTCCTTACTTGTTCACTTGGCCACTGTGAAGAAGAACCACAATGTAAAGCTTTACTTTTTTTTTAAATGATTATATATGATGATACAGCAATTACAAATGACAAAAACCACAAATGAATTATTCTAAAACTAGGAAAATGAAAGAGACCATAAAAGAATTCAGAGATGTGTAGGGGTGGTTGTCTGTGCTTTACCCCTGAAGCACCACTCCTAGTAGGCAGCAGGTAACTGCTAGGTACCTGACACTCTCCCCACCTCCAGCCCTCATCCCCCCATCCCCCAACGCCATGTGGCCAAGCAGGTGGACCGCTTAAGATCTGGAATGCATAAGTGCTCACTCTCTTGGCTACCTTGTGGTCTTGGATGCTGGATGCTGGTACTATGGACCAAGGCAGAGTTCTCCAGAGAACTGTGTTGGACCATGCCCCACCCCTCCTGGATCCTGTGACTAACTCCCTTATACATATTGTGAGTTAATTCAGAATAAATCCCTTTTGACTATCAGAGAGACTCCGTGGAATTGCCACTTTATCTGGTGCCCAATGTGGGGCACGAACCCATGACCCTGGATTAAGAGTCCCATGCTCTACCAACAATTCGATTCAAACAGGAGAAACCCCTTGATGAGGAGAAATAAAGGCTCATCCACCGATGTGACATCTCTACAAGTTGTAAAAAAAATTTAACAAACAAGATTTGGGGCAGGGTTATGTTTTCTGTCTTTACAGGATAATAAAAACACCCATGTTCAGAAATCATAAGGCCTTGGATACCCAGACGTCTACAGCAGAAAGAAATAACCTACTGGTACCAATATACTCTACAGGGTAATATCTCACTACCTAACGTCAATATCTCTTTAACTCGAGAATAGTTGTGGTCCTGATTCAATTATAAATCAAGCTGACTTTGGAGTTGGAATTTGGCTCCCTCCTTCTCTAAACCCAAGCATATTACTAAAAGAAAAATTAGGAGATTCTGTCTCATATCAGAAGAGCCAACTGGTGTGAAACAGAAGAAAACCAATAATTTAGGGACCATTGTTATCTAGACTCTATTTCTTTCTATGCTTTTCCTTGCCTTTGAAGAATCCCTTCTCTACCCAATATAAATCCAAAATTTTCCATCTTGATATTGAAAATGTTCGAGTTTTTCCACAGTAAAAAAATAAGTCTTTTTTTTTTTTTTAAACCTTTCTAGAGCTTTATTGGGAGACAGAGGGAGAGGGAGAGGGAGAGGGAGGAGAGGGAGAGGGAGAGGGAGAGGGAGAGGGAGAGGGAGAGGGAGAGGGAGAGGGAGAAAGCAAAATAAGTCTTTTCTAAATAGCAATCTCTGAAGTCTCCAGAAGGAAGATGGGGCCCCAAAACAACAAGTACCCAGTCCAGAATGAAGCCACAGTATCCATGAACAATACTCAATGATCAACCTTGGACTGAAAAATCTCCAAATTAGTTCCATGATAAGATGGTCCATGATATCACATTTCTAGCCAGAATCTCAGACAACCTTACCCATTACTCTGAGGCTGGCTGCAGAATCTATAGTTAGTCCAACGGAGACCTGACTATCTGAGCTTTCTTCCAGGACCCCACAGAGATAACGTCGCCCCCAAAACAGCAGGAAGCAATTCTAAGAAAATGATGCTCCTTTTCCCAAAGGTTTCATGTTTCTCAGGGTTATGGATAATGGTTATAGGGTTGGGAGTGGAAGAAAATATTGGACTCAGTATTCTCCTTAGGAAAAGAGAAAAGGGAATGGATAGGTATAGGATATTAAGGTAGATTATTGTATATACTAGGAAACTAATTTAGCAAAATATCAGCCTTAGATAAATTACACTCTTATGGATACTTGTATATTGATACAAATGTAAACTATTTTTATATTCCTATTTAAGATCATTTGTATATTGACACAAATACAGAACTATATTTGTTGTGATGTATATATATTTCTACTCATATTTGAAATGTTTATATATTGATATAAATGTAAAATTATATTTGTCATATTATATGTATGTTCTACCTCTGTTTAGGATATTTTTATATTGATATATATTTAGAATTATTGTCATATTGCATACATTCTTACCGCTGCTTAAGCTGTTTTGTGTATTGTCACAACTTTGAGGTCACTGTCTTTTTACTATACATTTGCTTACAGACTGTCTACCTTGTTCACATAAAGCCTTAGCCCTTAGGTTATTTAGGTAGATGAGACAGATTTACAGTCACCTATGCTTGTCATATCTATAGTTATGTTAGTTAGGTTGTCCAGATTTACAGATATATAGGTCAGATGGACAGGTAATCTTCAAACACTTCATAGACCTAGAGAATATGGCATTTAAATAACTTAGAATTCTATTGACATGAGACATGATTGCTCCTGGCAGCACTGCTTTGTTCCTGAGAGAATGTTGGGCTTCTAAGACATTCCCGTTTGGAAGTTTGTCTTTTGCTTGGCACAAAATGGCCTACTGGGCAAAGAACTGCCCTTGCCTTGACTGCTGACAGTATGACTACTGTCCTTTCTGAATGAGCGAGACACAAGGAAAAGTGACTACTTAACTCTACTGTCTAAGACAGGGTAAGATGGTCTTTCAAAATTCCTGCTTCTGAAAATGGTCTGTCAGATACTCTAGGCCTGTAGCCAATTTGAATGCACCAACAATGCTAAGAAACTTTAGGTGACTGTCCAAGCTGCCAAATGTCTCTGTCTACTCTCGCAAGACTCCCAAAAGGTGCTTGTGTCCATCTCCCAGTTTCTCAGATATTATTATATTTCTTCTCAGGTCTTTGATGGGATTGAAGACTAACAGTTACAGTTACAATCTTCTTGTATCTTGGCTAGAACATGTTAAGTATTAGATTCAGGTTCTTCAGGACAGACACCTTTTGGAATGATCTCTGTGCCATTTACCTATGCTCCAGACTTCTCTGGATTTTAGTATGTGTCTCTTGTTTGATGTTGCTCTTGTTGGTTGTAGCTCCATTTGTTTATGTCAATACCCTTTATTTCTCCTTGATAATTATTCCTATTGTATATGGTTTTGTGTTAGGTTAGAACTTTCTTCCTTAGACAAAAGGGGGAGAGGAAGGGGTGGTTGTCTATGCTTTACCCCTGAAGCATCACCCCTGGTAGGTAGCAGATAACTGCTAGGTACCTGCCCTCCCACCCCCCGGGCGTGGCTGAAGGGAGGACCCCTTAAGACCTGGAATGTGTAAGTACTCACTCTCTTGGCTACCTTGTGGTCTTGGATGCTGGATGCTGGTACTGCGGATCAAGGCAGAGTTCTTCAGAGAACTGTGTTGGACCATGCCCCACCCCTCCTGGATCCCGTGACCAACTCCCTTATACATATTGTGACTTAACTCAGAATAAATCCCTTTTGACTATCAGAGAGACTCCATGGAATTGCCACTTTAGAGATGAGCCTAGGAGAATAACTATCAATTTTTACAAACTGAAAACCACAAAATACACTAAAATCTTCTCAAGTATCAAGCATCAAGGAAAAAGGATTTTGAGAGATCCTACACAACTGATCATTTGAAGAAAGAAGATGCTAAAAGCAGGTGAGGAAGGATTACACATTTAAAGCACTATATAAAAATCACAAAGTCCACAACAGAATGGCTATATTGATCTATATGAATACTTTAGATCTGATTAGGATATATATTCAACTCCAGGCTTGGCTAGAGGCATGTCAAATGTATGAGAGCTTGGGTTCACTCCCCAGCATTCAGAACCCTCCACCCCCACAAGGAATAGAAAAGATAAATATAGGCATGAACAGTAATAGTCTGGTGGAGAAAAAAAAGCAGGATACAGAATGTAGCCAACTATTAACATCTACCTAATCTTGACCTAGACATTTTATCCATTTAAGTAAGGGTCCAACTCTTGGGTAACTGAGAAAACTACTACTGTTCATCCTATATGATGGTACAGGGTTGAGAGTGAAAAAAATTTATTGGGGGTGGTTAACTGTATGCTAGGAAAATAACAGTCAAGCTTTAAGTACAACAAACTATATCCACATTCTATCTGCATCTGAAGATCTTCAAGTATCAACAGATGAAAACCATGTTCTGTATTATGCAGAAAGTTGTATTTCTTTCAGATAGTTACCTGAAAGAATTGTTTCTTATGAGAGATCATGAAGAGCATTTCTTTCTCAGTGGACAGTTTATTTTAAAGTAGAATCTAGTTAGTGATGGCCCCAGGACCCTGCATTACACAGGTGTTCTTAACTTAAATTTTCTAGGATAGGTTCTACAGGTAGTCTAAAATTCCATACAATTACAAAGAACAATCTGTATACATCTTAATTTTTTGAAGAAACTATATAGCTTTCACCAGCTTTTCAAAGGTGACCAGAATCCCCCAAATTTAATCCTGGTCTATTAATACAAAAAGAGTTGAATAGCCAAGTTAACCCTGGTTCTCAAAGTTCCAAATAGGAAAATTCAAAATCTTACTTTGTCAATTTAAAAGATCTCCTTCATCAATTTTGTTTTTCAAAAAACAATGAAGTTACTTCAAGGTATATCATTATATTACACTGTATCTTATACAAATGAGGTGCTCAATAAATTATTGCTGCCTTAATGAGCAAGAAAAATACAGGAAAAAATGCAATTTTATCCCATAAATTATATTTACTATTAAGTTCTTGAGGTATAAACTTACCTATCGAAAGGTAACTCCTGGGCAATCAGATGCAACTTCTGAATGACGTCTGCTGCTTCCTTTATCTATTAGAAATAAGTAAAAGTAACAATTAAAAAGAACTCTTAGATTACAAAAATTAATAGTATAGCTGAAAAGTGTAATACTGCCCTATACACAGCCATAACGCCTGCCCCAAACAATTTTCTTTAAAGCCTTGGGGGCAACACCATAATAACTCAAAAGCCAAGCATGTATCTTTCTGGTGCTTAAAATATTGTGATTTTTTTTTTGTGTGTGCCACAATTTTTCCCCCAACAAAGTCTGCAATTCAATTTTACTCTCTGAGAAAATTAAAAATCCTTGTTTGTCAAAAGCAAAGTGGAAATTTCTTCTAAGTTTACGAAGTCAAACAAAACAGACAAGACTTAAGGAGAAGACTTAGAGTATACAGCTGCATATATTAAGCTGAATGATTTAATAACATGTACAAAAAAATAAAGATACAATTTAATATAGTATCTTAAATGAAATATGTATATACTTTCAAGTATTTATTTTCAAGTTGAATAAAGGAATTTAGACAAGATTTCTAAAATTCTTTAAATACAGACATTTATGCTTATTTATGAAAGAGTGTAAGGAAGTCATACAGGGGCCACTTCTTCCTTTAAATTTCAATTTAGTACTTTTATTTTCGCACAATTTTAGTAACTGACTTCGTGATGATTCATACTGTTTTACATGAAGAGTCATATAACCATGAAGGAAGGACTAAGAACATTAGTATAGATATTTCTAAGAGCTTATGCGACCCCCGGCAAGGGATAGTAGCAGGACTTGTTCTTGCTTATTCCATGCAATAGTCCACAGTAGTATTGCTGCTTTAGACCTCTCTGTAGCAGGAATCTAAAAGGTCTTATTAATAAAATCAAACCCGAGGCCAGTTATTGGGGTGAATGCTGGTAGATCAGATGCAGAACAAGCCACAGCTACCTCACCTCGCCGGATCCTCAGCTGGTCTTGTTTCCTCAGACTGGAGGCCTCTGAGTCCTCATCCAGAATGGGTCTCAGCTGAACTGCTGCTCAAAAGCCTGAATGCTTAACCAGGCCAAATGCTTAACCAGCCAAATGCTGCTAGTTTCTGGTCCTCACGCCTTATATACCTTTCTGCTTTCTACCACCACTCCCTGGGATTAAAGGCTCGCCTTCTGGGATTAAATACCACCACACCTCTCCCTGTCTGAGTCAGCAAGGCACTCATTTCAGCTGCCATGTGCTCTCTTCACCCTGACACATGTGAGTGTAAGTGTTACTGCAGCCTCACTACTGGCCATGCCACTCAGTCTTACTAGCAAAGCCCATCGTTTTGTCCTCATCAGTATCCTCTTCAGAACACAGCTACCAGTCAGCCAGCTCTGCTTCCATCAGGATTTTGTTCTTATTCCGTTTAGGAAGCATGCTGTTTGTAAATTCTGCTTGATGCAATAGAAGTACCACAGTTTTGTTTCTGAAAAGCTGTTACTGAATCCTCAGGGCTAATTGTTTGGTAAGAATTGTTTAAAATATCACTTAAAATATTCATCAATAAACACAAAAGGTATCAACACCACCTAATAAATTGCTTGCATTTGAACTGTTTAAAGCAGTTATCAGGTCTTACACACAAAAAGTACTAAACTACTACTCTAGTAACTCAGTTTGTAGAGTGCTTGCCTAGCATACACAAGCCCTGAGTTCCATTCCCAGCATCCTATAAAAACCAGTGTGGTGATATACAACTGTACCCAGGACTTAGGAGATGAAGGAAGATCAGAAATTAAATAATCTTCTTTGGCAATGTAGAGAGTTTGAGGACAGCCTGGACTACACAAGAACTCATCTTAAAAAACAGAAAGAAAGGAAGAAAAGAAGGAAAACAAACATACATGTATGGACAGAAATAAATATAAAACAGATTTTTTTAAAAGCAAAAAGGATAAGATCCCTAAAAGACTGCAAACTTTGTTTAATGTATGTAGTAAGAATAAGCAAGTAGAGTTTGCTTTTTAAAATACACATATATCACACGAGAGAGAGAGAGAGAGAGAGAGAGAGAGAGAGAGAGAGAGAGAGAGAGAAGAAAAAGAAAAGTAATATGATGTGTTTGGCATTTTATCTAATTCTAATTCCTCCTACAGTCACATTTCTTTAGAGCTATGTGGGTGATTTTCCTTTTCTTTCCAAATGGCAAAAATTCAGAAACTGAGATAGCCAGAAGTTTATTTGATAATTGTCAATCTAATGACATATATGAATTTAATTTTTTTATTTATTTAAAATTATGTGTATAGCTTTTGCCTACATATATGTATGTGTACCTCATGCATGCCTGGTACCCACAAAGGTCAGAAGAGGGTGTTGGATCCCCTGCAACTGGAAATATGAATGGTTGTCAGCCACCCATGTGGATGCTGGGAACTGAACCTGTATCTTCTAGAACAGACAACTCTCAAGTCCCTGTATTTGCAATCGTAACATATGGCTAACTGTTAAAGTGCCAGGCCAAAAACTGATGACTCCTAATTATTAAAGAGTAACCAAGAGACAAGAACAAAACAAAGCAAGTGGGGAAAGCAGAATAAAGTATACAGAGCACAGGAGACCAAGGAAAACAGGGATACAAGTCAAAGTGAAGCAAAGGAGAGAAATTAACTTAAATACTATGAGTCTCCAATTATGATGACTCAGGAACCAAGAAAGGTACTAACAATGTAAAGATGGTTTTCTTTCAATTAAAACCTAAAGGGGTTAAGAGTCAACAGTAACATCAAGAAATACATAATTAGATGAGAGCAACTTTAAAATTTTAAGGATTAAAGAGTAAACATTCAAGTGAATAAAAATCAAGTTTAAAAAAAAATCAGTCAATGTAAATATACTTTTTGCTACTTCTATTCACAATTTCAAAAGGAACATAGCAATATAATGACTTCTAATAACGTTCTGCTATATCCATTGATCAATGTCTCACTCAGCCATCATCAGAGATGCTACCTCCTGCACTAGATGGGAAATAATAGACAGATCCACAACTGGACACTTCGAAGAGTGAGACTTTAGAGCAATCGGTCCTAACTGGGATATCTCTAGCTTTTCTCTCCCCTCAAGGCTCAGGGAACCCTGCAGAAGAGGTGGAAAGATTGTAAGAGCTGGAGAAAACAGTAAGAAAACAAGACCTTCTAAACACGGCAAGACCTTCTGACACATAGATGAACTCACAAAAACTATGACAGCATGCACAGTGTCTACATAAGTCTGGGCCTGATGGGGTCCCAGTGCTGAGATGGGGAGGGGACACAAGCCCACATCCTAAACCAGAAGCTCTCTTCATTGATAACCACTCACAATAATGAAAAGTTAGGTTTATCTAACTGTGTGTCACTCGGTATACAAACCACTCTTAAGGCCAGGCCCCATGTCCATCAGCAGATAGCCAACACAGAATGAACACAATGGCATTTTGGAGGCTCTTTGTCTTATAACACTTTGTAAGGTTTTTTTGTTTTGTTTTGTTTTGTTTTTTAACTTTGTCTCATAATGCTTTGTAAGGGCTTTTTGTTATTTTTAACTTTATAGGTCCTTTGTATATATTATGGTTCCCAATTTTATATTTTTATGGGATTTCTGTATGTGTGAATCTGAATCTGTATGTTTCTTGAGCTTTTCTTTGGCTTGTTTTTTGTCTTATACTGGTTTGCTTTTATTTTGTATAATAATAACAACATTATAATGATGATAACAATAATAATTTCTGAGCCTCCACTTCATGCTGTCTAGGTGTGTTTACCCCTTCCAACTGGTCTCCAAGGTAATACACTTTGCTGGCTACATAGCTAATGTGCTCATCTAGTTAATAGAAATGTTGGAAGGCAACCTAGGACCATGTGCACACAGAATATACAATCAGAATTGTTTATTAATAATTTTTGTATAATCACAATAATTACTTTAGATACCTGCTTGTATCATAATAAGAGAGAAAGAAAGGGAGTAGACTTGGGAAGGTGGGAAAGTGGGGGGGAATCCAGGAGGAGTTGGGGGAGGAAAAACCATAATCATAATATATTATATTAAAAACAATCTATTAAAAAAAAAAACAAAATGGGGTAACATACCGGTTAAGATAGTTGTATTTTGTTTAGAGCATACAATCTAACGGGTATAACCAAAACTAATCTAAGGAATCAGTCTTACTATATCCAACTCATTCAATAGAAAACAGAATTTTCATGTTTTAAATAGGTACTTTCATACTATATTTATTAAGATTTAGAAAAAAAAGCTAAAAATCCATAACCATCCTGAAATGCAATTTGTCAAGTCTCATATACATTCCTGTATATAAACCACATAAATATAAAATGATACTATGATATTTATCAGGACTACTTTATACTATAATTCTCGAAACTCAATCTTTAAAACACTGTCTTTCTTTAGAGGGATTATCTACCAACATGTAACCATTTTTATATATAAATATTATAAATCTTTTAGCTTTACAGAGTTCTACTCATAAGAATATGTTGCTTAATTCAAAACAAACTTCATTAATATTTAGTTTTTAACACCTTGAAATTTGATGTTCTACACAGTAAATTTGGAATAAATCAGTAAAACTGTATTCAACAAATGAGTGAGTAACAATACAACAAGCATATGATTCATGAGACTATCTTTTTTCTCATAAATTGTTATTTTTCCCTAAATGGGAGGAAAGCAAGCTAAGTTGCTTCCTCTTAATTGTAGAACAACCAATAACATATACCTTTAGATGAAGATTAAGTGACTGTGTTATGAAAAAATAACAAAACTAACTCAAGAGTTTTCAATGATCATGGTCTAATTTGCTTTAATCCTTTGTAAGGGATCTTTATTCAAGTAAATAGAAACTAGGACTTGTGGATTCCTTTACAAAAAGAGTTCAGCTCCTCAACAATTCAGGTCAGGTCTACTACCCTATAGTATATAACTATTAAAGACTATGTAAATTTCATTAATGTTAAAAGTCAAAAGATAAGTAAATACTTAAAAATAGTTATCACAGCATTTATAATGAATTATAATCCCATAAATAAAAATGCAAGGCAACTGTGCACAGGTGTATGAAGCTCCCACACAAACAAATAAATCTTTTTAAAAAGACAAACCAATTAAAATTTGATTATTGCTTTTATCGGACAATGCTTACCTTTTCAGAATTTGTAAAAACATCAGATTTCAATTCTCCATCTAGAAACTCATTAAAATATTTCATCAGCTTCTGAGCCTCCACTGCACGTTGTCTAGGTGTGTTTACCCCTTCCAACTGGTCTCCAAGGTGACACACTTTGGTGGCTACATAGCTAATGTGCTCATCTAGTTCTTGGAAATGTTGGAAGGCAACCTAGGACCATGTGCACACAGAGAATGTAATCAGAGAAGTTTGTAAGTTTATAAGTTATTAAATTTATAAGTTAATACTTCTCAAAACTAAACTTCCAGCTCAGGGCATTAATAGCAGATCACTTGCCTATCATGAACAAGTCCCTGGGTTTGACCCCTAACACAGTAAAAAACATATTTACTATACCAGCCTCACAGTTTAGAGATCAGAGGTCAACACCAGGTGCCTTCCTCTACTGCACTCCACCTTACTGTGTAAGACAGGGTCTCACTGAACTTGGAGCTTACTGTCATGGCAACCAGCAAGCTCAAGGGCTCCTCCTGTCTCTCTTTCGCCATCCCTTCACCCGACCCCTGTGCTGGGGTTACAGATGAACGCCACCAAACCCAGCTCTTCAGGAACTGGGCCCTCATGCTTACAGAGCAAGCCCTTTACACACAGCCCCTCCCCAGCTCCATGGGACTGGACTTTTGAAAATCGCTTTCGCTACTGAACCGAAAAGATTAGAAAAGTGTAATAGAAGTTGAAGAGTACCGATTAAAAAGAAAATATTAACAGTAAAAATATTTAAAAAGCAATGCTAAGCTGGGCGTGGTGGTACATGCCTGTAATTTCAGCACATGAGACACAGATAGGAAGAAAATTGCAAGTGAGTGGCCAATCTCCACTACATATCAAGACTCTGTCTTACCACTTCCAACCAAAATTCAAGTGACACTAGTAAATCTGTAATAAATTGGTTCTTTGCAAGTTTTGAAAACAGGATAGACTACAGAAATTATTCTACTAAGGCAAAGATAATATTTTCTGCATTCTCTTTCCCTTGTCCTACAATACAAAAAAACTGAACGCAATCAATTCCTTAGATTTGCCAATAGCAGGACGATTAATAATTGCTGATAATTCAGTAGGATACTTTTGTTCTACTCTTTAGAGGTGGAAAAGCTGCAACATTTATTTAGGACTTGCTTTGCATCAGATACTATTCTAAATATATCGCTTATCAATTATATATTACTATCAATATGTTTACTTAGTTATCATAACCCATTTTATACATAAAAGCATGATGCTCAGAGATGTTTAATTGCTTGAGATTACACAATTAGCTTAGTGGTCAGGCTACAATTCAAACTCAGACAGACTGGCTCAAGTTTGTTATATTAACTATTAATATTATTTTTATTAATCAAGGAAAAACTCTATTAGACGTATATGGAAACTGTCACCATGATTATTCAAAAACACACTTAAATTATTGATTTCTTTAATCAAATACTTTACCATAGCCATATACGCTTAAATAAAAGGACATGAATAAGCTTTTAGCAGAAATGAGCTTGCTCCCCGAGAGTGAACAAAGTTCAATGTTCTTCAAACTCTTCTTAGAAAAGACAAATTCCAAATTAAACCAAGCCAGGGAAAGAGATTTAGACATTCAGATCAATCCCAAGACCTAATAGGAGCTAAGAAGTCTGGCATGTGTAGCCCTTGGGGCCAGACTAGTGGTTTGGTTTTACTGAAAAATGGACTGAGGAAGAGAGCTCTACACCTGTTTTTCCCAGTTACAGTAGAACTCTCACTGAGGCATATCCTAATGCCTCTTGTGAAACTACTCAAATCAAATTTCTTTAGGACAGCAGTTCTCAACCTGTGGGTCGTGACACCTCCCATATCAGATATCCTGCATATCAGATATTTACATTATGATTCATAACAGTAGCAAAATTATAGTTATGAAGTAGCAACAAAAATAATTTTATGGTTGGGAGTCACCACAGCATGAGGAACTGTATTAAAGGGTCACAACATTAGGAGGGTTGAGAACCACCACACTAGGGGAACACTTGATCCAGATCTGGTCTTATTTATGATTAGATAGAATTAAAACGACTTCTTAAACATCCATTCTAATAAGGAATTTCTCAAAGTACAGGTCTATGGACTAGTCAGTCAGTCTTGTGACAGCTTACTCAAGAGCTGAAACAAGGGTCATAACTTGAAAAGAGGAGTGCTGTGTTTCCAAACCCACCCAACTAGCACACCAATGCCAATAGTAGGCAATAATACATTATTTTATTACACAGGACCAGAAAGTTAGAAGTTATTGTAATTTGACTTGACTCTTCAAATGCCTAAGGCTGAAAGGGCAAGATCACAACAATATTATAACCTAAGAAAAATGAAAATATGTTATAGTCTAGGCAAATGTATACCTGATTGCTTTTCTGAAGCTCTTGGACCTTCTTAGCAAATTCCTTAGCTTCCTTCTGACACTGTTGTTCTAACTTCTCTACTTTCCTTTGAATCCTTTCGTCCATTATCTGGAGTTCCTGAATATGATTCACAAATTCTTCTAATAACCTGGTAGAGGACAGTAATAATACAATCAACTTGCATATTATTAATCAAAAAGGGATGACCAGGTCCCTTCAGGAAGGTCTTAATAGGGTTTGTTGAGATAGGGACGACCATGTTCATTTTCCTTACAGTATCTTGTTGTAATTTCTTCAAAAAAAAAAAAAAAAAAAAACTTTTGGCAATGTCATAATTTTCTTTTCACTTTTAACAGGTTGCATGGCTTTAAAAAAGACACAGCATTTGGAAATATAGGCAGTTGTTATTGACTTTGCAATGGATTATCTCTAAGGCAAAGGAAAACCTCAAAGAATTCCCATTAAATATCCAAACAAGCATTAGCATTTAAAAATCAAGAAGGTAAATGCACAATAAAAAATATGCATAACAGACTTCAATGACTTTGTTTCTCTGATTTACAGCTGTTAGGTTTAAAAGAACATAGTCAACTTTTTATTATTATTATTTGTTTGTTCAGGCTCAGAGTTTTGCTATGGATTCCAGGCTAGCTTCCAACTCCCAGCTCTGCCTCAGCCTCTACTGCTGAGATGACAGGTGTGCACTACCATGCCGAGCCATGGTTTAACTTTAGAAGTATATAACCAGACTTTTCCAACTTAATGCTAAGCAGAGAAATTAAATGCTTTATGTCAATAAAATCCCTTCATTCAATCAGCTAAAGTGCTTCAGGAAAAACACAATTTCAGACTTCTAATGCTGTGAGAAATTTTTCTGAGATAGGGAAAACTGTTAATTAAACTCGTTTTATATGAACACTGAAAGGAATCCCAATACAGTCGTCTCTAATCTAAACACAATTTGTAGTCCTACATTGGGACTATGAAAATTTTGTTTTTTAGTTTACCTTTTAGGATCAAAAGCTTCAGGTCCACCTCGAGACCCACCTCCTGGGGTTCTCCACACAAGACGTTCGATGTATTCATCGGCCACAAAAGGCTCCTGGTTCACAGAAGAAACATGTTTTAACAAGACCTTACAGAACAACTTACAGATCTAAAACAGGCTTTACTACACAGAACTTGAAAATTAATGTCTATTATTATTAAAAAGTTTTTTTGTTGTTTAAAAATCCTCAATAAGTAAAGCTGTTTAAAGAAACGTAGTATACTAAAATATTAGAACAGCATTACTGACCAGCTGGAGCAACCAAATAGGAAATGAGAAAACAAACAAACAAAACACATGAACTGTATAGCTTTACTAGCAACCCAACAAAGCCAAGTGATCTTTTTGGGCGGGCAGGCATGAGGGAAAACAGGGTCTTACTCTGCAGCCCTGGCTAGTCTTGCTATGAAGACCAGGTTGGCCTTAAACTCAGAGATCCTCCTGTCTCTGCCTTACCAGGGCTGCTGGGATTGAAGACCTGTGCCACATGACATCCAGCAGGTTATTATTTTTTTAACCTCAGAAGCAGAGAACTCTGTTAATCACAGAGTGCAGTGTGGTGAGAGGATAATACTGAAATCTGCACACGCACTGCTGGCAACAACAGGTAGAACCTTTAGAAGACAGACAGCAGGAACCTTTTAACAACATCAAAAGAGTTACAAATGCTCAACTCTAACCTCCTGGTTTTATTTTCCCACCACTTGGAGATTGAGGCAAGATCACAACAAATTCTTGGTTGCCTAACAAGCCCGTGTCTCAAAAACTTAAAAACAGAAATTAAAAATAAAAATTGCAAGGAAATGCATATACAAACAAAAAATTCTGGAGTAACTAAGCATTTTGTGTAATGCTGATAACTACATAGTCAATAAAACTGCATAAAATTATATGAAAAGCTATATCCTACTAAATCACATAAAACAATAGTCAATGAAATGAAGAAACATGTGTACACTATCTGATAACAAGCATATTCAATTTTCTCAGACAAAGCATTATTAGATTACTATTATTTAAGTTATTGAAGTAGAAGGTCCAATAAAAAAATAGTAAATATTCTGGGCAAAATGATGCATGCTTGTAATCCTAGCACTTTCAAACTTTTGAAGGGCAAAGACTTGTGACAGTAACATGAAAGAATGAAGTCACACACACAGGGTCACCTAAGAATATTGGCAGGGCTTGTTATCACATTGGTGGCCAGATGCCTAATAAGTTCAAAGTGCTAAAACAAAAAATTGTCAAAGAATCCTATACCCAGCAACAGCAGCATTCAAAAGCAAGGGAGAAATTAAGATGTCCCTAGATTAAAATAAATAAGTAAATAAAAGCTGAAAGTCTGTTACCACTAGACCTGCCCAGGATAAAAGGCAAACTAAATGGGCACTAGACAACAACCTAACAACATATGAAATAAAAATCCTAATAAAGGTTGTTGAAAGGTCTTGCTGGCTGGTCAGAGGTTGCAGTCTATCATGGCCTGGCAGCTTTTTCCAAAACCTCAGGGACACGAAGACTCCCTCCCTCCCCTGTGAAATTTCCTGCTTTCTACCTGCCCTTATCTGGAGAATGTTCCTTGGCCCTGAGGACTGACCTATCTGAAAGCTGTCTCTAAGCCAGCTGCCTGATTTATCTTTAGCTTGACCCTTGGCACAGATTCCTGCTAAAAGACTTGTGCTAGGAGCTCTGCTCCAGGACCCTACTGCCACAGATGAAACCTCGTGATAGAGCATACCACTTAATGGAAATTAGGGTTTGTCCCCAGGCTCCCCCGTCCTATATATTTCTTATACTCGAATAAAGTTGAGCTGATTCACTGAAGTCTGTTTCCCAGAGGGCTGTCTCCATCATACCCACAGCCATCCAAACCCTGTTCCCTACTTCTGCTCCCTCTACCCTCATGGACCAATGCAGCAACAATCCCAAGGAAGAAGCAGAGCTGCAAAAGATAAGTAAACAGATAGGTTGTCTTAAACAATAATAACCCTGGATACAACTTAATATTTTGTTTCATGCATAATTTAAGAAATTAATATATTTTAAAAATTATAAGCTTATGTTTGGGGCATACAATATATAGAGGTAATTTGGTGATTCAATAATAAATGAGATGCGAATAGAGAATAGTTATTAATTTATTGAATTTAAGCTGATATAAATTCAAACTAGAGTGTGATAAGAATTCAAACACAAGCCTCATGGTAACAATAAACATAATTCTACAAAATATACAGAAAAATAAATGAATACAGAATTTAAGTGTTTCAGAACAAACTAGCAACTAAACTGAGAAGACGGGCCAGAAATGAAGGGCAAAAGCTGTAAGGTACAAAGAAAGTAAACAACAAATTATATTAGTCTTTCCTAATTAGCAGCTACTTTACCTATAAGTATTAAACTTTCCAGAGATTGGCAGAGGATCAAAAATA
The DNA here is from genome assembly GCF_949786415.1 of Peromyscus eremicus. Lineage (NCBI taxonomy): Eukaryota > Metazoa > Chordata > Mammalia > Rodentia > Cricetidae > Peromyscus > Peromyscus eremicus. Next base: position 72,010,573 of record NC_081425.1, on the reverse strand, counting down.
GGACCTAACTACGTGCTGTTTGCAAGAGACTCAAAGTGAAAGGATGGGAAATGATATTCCATATTAATATGTCATGGAATAATCTTTTTGTACATTGTGAAGATGTGTCCTTGCCAAGGTGCCTTCTGATTGGTTTAATAAAAGTTGAATGGCCAGTAGCTAGGCAGGAAGTATAGGCAGGACAGTGAGACACAAAGGACGCTGGGAAGAAGAGGGCAGAGTCAGAGGAAATGCCATGAAGCACAGACCAAGCAACATGGGAAGTTCATATATGAGGTAAACGAGCCTGGGGCAGCACATAGATTAACAGAAATGGGTTAATTTAAGTTATAAGAGCTAGCTAAAAACAAGCCTAAGCTATCAGCTGAGCATTTATAATTAATAATAAGTATCAGTCTGGTTATTTGGGAGTTGCTGCTGGAACAGAGAGAAACTCTGCCTATATAAATATAATATTAACCAAAAGAAGGACTTGAAATTTGAAAACAGGTTACAAAAGACAATACTACTACAAATGTTTCAATTAACAATAAGATACAACAATTAAAAACATTTAAGTACCTAATGAGAAACCACATATAAACATATGGGCAACACTGAAAGTATAGTGATATATTTTTATGAAAATATCTCTAATTCAAAAAGTCTTAACTTTTGGCAGACCCGACGGCAAAGTTAATAATGAACATTGAGATCATTTAAGACAATACACGGCCTGATTAAATTTAACCTGCCTTTAAGAGAACAGTGTAACCAATCTTACTATGTCTTGGATTTTCTGGGCAATCAACTTTTACAATCTAAGTTAAACATAGTTTGAATTTTAAATTATGAAGTCTTCTACCCTGAACCAAAGTAATGTATTTGTGTATGTGTGTTGTAATCATTTGCTAAAAGCAGCCAAGAGGCTGGAAGGATCCAATGTCTACCATTAATGTTGGAAGCAATCTGGATATAGCTTGATGATGCCTATCTGCAGTACTGTTTGCTATTCAAGAGTCAGCTTGGGCCAGAAACGTAATTTTTCTTGTAAAATTCGGTTAAAGATTTCTGTGAAGTATCACTGATTCCATTCACATGCCATGTTTTCTGTGCTGTTTAGTAAATACAGAAGAAAGTCATTTGTTAGGGACAGGCACAGATTCAGGGGCATAACTGACATAAGGCACAACTTACAGGCAACAGGGACAGACAGATTACAGATAGGTAGGTAAGCAACCGGACTACAGACCCAGGAAGAGGCAGAGAATTGAAATTTGGGCTCATTCTTGGTTAAATTAACCCAAGAAGAAGGTGCTGTTTTCATTCCTTAATGAAACACTGGTAGGACTTCTGAGGTTATTATCTTTAATGTGTTAACCTAGTGTGTATTGGAATGACAGAACTAGATAGAAAGAGAGCTATATAAAATCATAGGAATTTCAATACCTTATTCTCAATAATGGCCAGAATTAAGAGAGAAGAAAAACACAGGAATAGAGGACTCAGGTTTACCATAATAGACTAAGTAGACCTACACTGAAGGTATAACAAAAGCACCAGTTCAAAGGTGGTACTCCCTCTATAGAGATGGAGTTCTGTCCTCTTAAGTTGCAGGATATACTCCAAATTAAAAAACCTTTAAAGCTTTCTCACGAGGAAAAACTATCGGGATTAGGAACAAGAAGTAAAGTACAAACTGCCCTGCCTACCCTAGCTCCTAATCTGTTCATGTCTCACATCCACAGTGAAAGAGATCTTGACACCAACGAGGGAATGTGTTTGCCTCAGCACAAAGGAAGTAAGAAGTGCATTAAAGGACACAGGGTGTCCTACTGTAGACAGTGATGTACCTCCAGCTCTCCCTGCAGAAAGGGACTCGCCGGAGCCAGCACTGGTGCTTCTACCTGGTGGTGTTTCACGGACCCTCTCAGTTACTGAGTGCCATTCCACTGAATACACACCTTTCTCAATGTAACATGACTCCAATGCTTGAGACCGGCGCATAAAGGCCTGATGTGTATGGTCAAAACCAGAAAAAGTGACAAGTCATTTTAGTTTCATAGCTCTTCACACAGGTGCTACCAGCACAGCACACTGCCATACATGTTGTACTTCTCCATGTGTCCTATCTACTCCCCTATCCTACCTCTTCACCCCAGGGGTACCTCCTAATAAATGTGCTGCCTAATAAACTCTCTCTCTCAGTATCTGCTTCTAAGAGGACCCAACCAACAACACTGTCAAGAGATAACAACCGTGGTTTAGATGAAAGTGGCGGAGGTCAGGGTGCTGAGAAATGGGTTCATATAATTTTAAGGGATATATTTAAATACTGCTGAAGGGATGGAAGTGAAGAGAAAGGAGAAAAAGGAAACAGGAATTTCTTTATTTTAATTAATTTATTTATTCTTTTTTCATATATTACATCCTGACTACAGTTTTCCCCTCCCCCTGCTCCTCCCAGTCTCTTCCTCTCCACCTCTGCTCTCCCCCAGATCCAATTCTCCGTTTTCCTTCAGAAAAGAGCTGGCCTCCCAGTGATATCAACCAAACATGGCATAACAAGTTATAATAAGACCAGGCACATACTCTCAGATCAAAGCTGGACGAGGCAAACCAGTAGGAAGAAAAGGTCCCAAAAGCCAGCAAAAGACTCAGAGACAGACCCCACTCCCACTGTTTGGAGTCCCACAAAAACACCAAGCTACATACCATTACATATATGTAGAGGACCTAGGTCAGACCCATACAAGCTCCCTGATTGTTGCTCCAGTCTCTGTGAGCCCCTAGGAGCCCTGGTTAGTTGATTCTGTGGGTCGTGTTCTTGTGGTGTCCTTGACTCCTCTGGTTCCTACAATCCTTCCTCCCCCTCTTCCTCAGGATTCCCCAAGCTCTACCTAATGTGTGGCTGTGGGTCTCTGTATCTGCTCCTATCAGTTGCTGAATGAAACCTCTCTGATGACGTCGATGCTAGGCTCTGATCTACAAGTATAGCAGAACATCATTAGGAGTCATTTCATTGACTATTTCTTTATTTTGCCAGTCAGAAACAGAAATTTCTTGAAGAGGTTTATGGCCTGAATAACTATATGGTGGTACTTTTTACTGACATGGAGAAGACCAAGGAAGGAGATGGAAAGGGAATGAGGAAACAAGAGTTTTGTTCTGTATATATCATACTATAAATTAGGTGTCAGAGTCAAAATATAAAGCATGTAGCTAAAAAAAAAACAGGCTGGTGTTATAACGAAAGAACGGAATATGTAATTTCGGAGTTGACACATAGACAGTTATTTAAAACCTCAGGAATGCATGAGATCATTAGGAAGGAGGAAGGCATGCCAATTTGGGGGGAAAAGAGCAGGAAAAAAGATCCTACAGAATAGACAAAACAAGAGATACCAATGAAGGAGGAGGAAAATTGAGAGAACAATATTCTAGAAGCAAAACAGAAGTTTTATTGCTGTGGGATGTCCTTCTGTATGCTGTGAATATGTGTTGCTCTCACTGGTTGATAATAAAGCTGTTTGGCCAACAGCAAGGAAGAATAAAGTTAAGTGGTACATTCAAACTGAAGACAGAGATAAAGAAGGGCGGAGCTAGGGCAGATGCCAGACAGACAGACAGCTGTGGAGGAAGCAAGACATGTAGAAAATGAGGTAACAAGCCACGAACCATGTGGCAAAGCATAGATAAGAAATATGGGTTAGTTTAAATGTAAGAGCTAGCTAGTAGTAAGCCTGAGTCATTGGCCAAGCATTTATAATTAATATAAGCCTCTGAGTGACAATTTGGGAAGTGACTGCCAGGTATAACGGGGCATACAGGACAGAAAGCTCCGCCTCCAATTACATTTTATCTTCTGAAACAATCAAATTATTGCTAAGGTCTAAAACAAAGCAGTTACTGATCTGAGGAGAGAGGAGAGAGGAGAGGGGAGAGAGAGGAGAAAGAGGAGAGGGGAGAGGGGAGAGGGGAAAGAGGAGAGAGGGGAAAGGGGAGAGAGGAGAGAGGAGAGGGGAGAGAGGAGAGGGGAGAGGGGAGAGGGGAGAGAGGAGAGGGGAGAAAGGGGAGAGGGGAGAGAGGAGAGGGGAGAGGGGAGAGGGGAGAGGGGAGAGGGGAGAGAGGAGAGGGGAGAGAGGAGAGAGGAGAGAGGGGAGAGGAGAGAGGGGAGAGGAGAGGAGAGAGAGGGGAGAGGAGAGAGGAGAGGGGAGAGGGGAGAGGGGAGAGAGGAGAGAGGAGAGAGGAGAGAGGGGAGAGGAGAGGAGAGAGGAGAGAGAGGGGAGAGGGGAGAGGGGAGAGAGAGGGGAGAGGGGAGAGGAGAGAGAGGAGAGAGGAGAGAGGGGAGAGAGAGGAGAGGGGAAGAGGGGAGAGAGGGGAGAGAGAGGGGAGAGGGGAGAGAGGGGAGAGAGGAGAGGGGAGAGAGGGGAGAGGGGAAAGAGGAGAGAGAGGAGAGAGAGGAGAGGGGAGAGAGGGGAGAGAGGAGAGAGGAGAAAGGGGACAGGGGAGAGAGGGGAGAGGAGAGAGGAGAGAGAGGGGAGAGGGGAGAGGGGAGAGAGAGAGGAGAGAGGGGAGAAGGGAGAGGAGAGAGGAGAGAGAGGAGAGGGGAGAGAGGGGAGAGAGGAGAGAGGAGAGAGAGGGGAGAGGGGAGAGAGAGGGGAGAGGGGAGAGGGGAGAGAGGAGAGAGAGGGGAGAGGGGAGAGAGAGGAGAGAGAGGAGAGAGGGGAGAGGAGAGAGGAGAGATAGGAGAGGGGAGAGAGGGGAGAGAGGAAAGAGGAGAGAGAGGGGAGAGGGGAGAGGGGAGAGAGGAGAGAGAGGGGAGAGGGGAGAGAGAGGAGAGAGAGGAGAGAGGAGAGAGAGGAGAGGATGAAATTTTTTTAGGAAAAATTTCTGCTTATAAACCAAACAAATCTCAATCCTATTTTCTAATACATAACCTTGCTGCAATGGCATTAACCTTAAGAAAAAGAGAACAAGCACCCTGGCTTTTAAATAGGCATGTCCTCCCAAAAGGCTTCTCACCAAAAAAAAAAAAAAAAAAAAAAGAATTTTATAAGCCTAATAAAGATGTATCATTCCACCTTTTATTTTGCTAGAGTAATTATTTTTTTTTAATTTTTTTTTTCAAGACAGGGTCTCATACTGTGTAGCCCTGACTGTCCTGGAACTCATTATGTGGATCAGGCTGGCCTTGAACTCACAGAGACTCACCTGCCTCTGCCTCCCGAGTACTGGGATTAAAGGCATTCACCACCACTGCCTGGCTTAGAGTAATTTTTTTCAATCAACAAATGTCGAAGAACTATGTACTAAGATACTACCACATTATACTTAATTCTACATCATTAGCCACTGTGCAAACTGGTTTCATATTCTCTAAATAATAGCAATTTGAAAATTTGAAAGACAAAGTATGGCATTTATGCTCATTCCTACTGGAAATCTCTTGGAAATTATGCCCTTTAGTCAAGAATATAAATCTCCATTGAAACAAAACCAACCAACTTTAATTTTCCTACACCACTATCTCCCAAATAAATCAATATAATGTGTCAGAACTACCCACAAACAAAGAAACTAGAGTAATTCCCCCACAATCTAGGTGAAAGAATAGAGAATTTCAAAGTCAAGTATTTCTGTATTCTCTTAGGCCAACAACTGTTACTTATAGTGTATTTTCCTTAGATTTATGATGTTTCTAACTGTCACAGAAATCATTAAAACACTGCTGCCTTTTATTCAGAAACTTCCGGAAGCAACCCCAGTTGAATTCACATTCATGTGTCTCTGCTTTACAGCTCATCTTAAGCCACCCAACCCTGATTTCTGTTTCCCAAAATGAATAGCCACATTCCCATCAGCCTGTCCGCCTACTCTAAACTCAGGCTACTCCAGGTACCTAATCTGGGGTCATGATACTTACTCTACAGAATGCCTTTTGTTCCCTATTAACCCAACTTCTTATGGTTTGAATGTTTTCCAAAAAAAGCATGTGTTGGTAATTTCACCTCCTATGAAGTAGTGTTGTGGGATAAGGTATAATGGGAGATGTTTAGATAATGAAGACTACCTGCATGAACAGATGTACTGGAGTTATAAAGAAGCTTGAGGTTGTGAGTTCATTAATCAAATACTATGTGCTTATTCCAATCTCTTTCCTGTCTCCTACCCTTCTTTGCCCTCCACCAAGAATAAAGTAAAAGGCCTTCACCAGATGCTAACACCTTGATATTTCAATTCCAAGCACTGAGAAAAATTAATTTCTTTTAAAATTACTCAGTTTGTTGTTAAAACAGTAGCAACAACAAACCAAAAAACAAACAAAACTAAGCAAACAAAAAAGAACAAGACACAATGACTAAAGCCTAGCTCAAATCTCTGAAGGTTTCCATTTCTTCCCCCACATTAGCTCCACCATTTTTCCTCCTTAACCCCCTAAAAAACCATAAAAGTTCAAATGCCATTGCAAAGCAATTTATTGCCATTTATTCCTTTTTGGATTTTGTTCATTTACAAACACATAAATACAGGGATCTAAACATGTTAGATAAGCACTCTCCACAGAACTGTACTACCAGTCCTCCGACAACACCTTATTGCATTGCCCAGGCTGGCCCTGGACTCATTCTGTAGTCCAACCACGCACTGAACTTCCAATCTTCCTGCCTCAGACTCCTAAGTAGCTGGGATTCCAGTCTTGTGACACCAGGCCTAGTCTCACTTACTGTTTCATAACAATTTTTTTCTGTTTTACTCTCTCCTCTATATTTTAACTGAAAGCAAAGGCAAGCTCCGTCACATGCTGTTCTTCCGTTCCATCTGTAGTCAAGGGAACAATGCTGAACAAGCCAAAATACTAGCTAGCTAGAGGTATGTGCAAATCCCCTTGAAAGGCTCTTGCAAATCACACCCTGGCCTATATACAAACCCCAAACTACTAGTTCGTGAACCAGAAATAAAAAACTGGTATTACATGGTGCTGCCAACAAAAGATATATTAGAAATATGAGCCTAATACAACAATAACACTGGAAGTAAATGGTTTTGCCCTCCTCTCTAGCTCCATTTGATTTGTTAATGATATTCTTTATATATTTCCTATAAATTAATAAACTCTATTGATTTTTGGCTATTTGAAAAGCACTATAAAATCCTTTGTCTCAGGCTACCAAGATGGATCTCAAATTAATATGGAAAGGTAGAAAAATAAAGCACATTTAAGATACAAAATCAAGACAAACTTTAAAAAGTTTTTTGGGAACTACCAATACAATCTTATTGTATTGGAGATATCAATGCTTTAAAAGACTCAACAGTGGTAGTTAGAACTGCATCAAATTTTTTAGGTCATATCAAGTAAAATCTCTTTTCCATGAGAATATGCTTTATTTTTAAAAAATATTTAATGTTTTAGGTTCCAAAGGAAAAGTAACAGAATTTAATAGTATCTTTTACATGATTTAACAGAATCACAGCTTTGGATTTAAAAATTTTAAAGCAGGAATGGTCTTTAAACATCACCCTAGCTCAACTCTTTCATCTCATTTCTTCTTTTATTTCTAAGAAGTGAGGACAACAGAGAAGCTCTTAGAGGGATCGTTTGGCTGAGTCCCACCTCGGCTTTCAGAACAGTCTTCTGTCTGGGTGTCTGTTGCCGTGTGTGTGTGTTTCCTCACCCCAGTAAATGCCTTTCCTCAAGTTTCCAGATTCACGAAAAAGCATAGACCTAAGAGGATGACTGTAAGTCACACTGTAGGGTGACAGACCTTGTAGACATCATGAATAATGTAACCTTCCACAGTCACTATTTGTAATCTCTCACTCTAGTCTGCTATCATTCTCTCCAGTGTGACTATTTCTCAATCTACTTTGAAAGGCGTTTCTCCCTGATGGATGCTCAATTTTGTCTTTTGGGGGGGGGGGGCTTGCCATATAGCCCATGACTTCAAACTCACGCCCTTTCTGCTCTGCAACCCCAAAACCAGAATCACAAGTATGTGCTGTGGATATTGCTCTGTATAAATAAAATGCTGATTGGCCAGTAGCCAGGCAGGAAGTATAGGCGGGATAAGCGGAGAAGAGAATTCTGGGAACAGGAAGGCTGAGTCAGGAGACGTTGCCAGCCGCCACCATGAGTACCAACATGTAAGATACTGGTAAGCCACGAGCCATGTGGCAAGGTATAGATTTATAGAAATGGGTTAATTTAAGATAGAAGAACTAGATAACAAGAAGCCCGCCACAGCCATACAGTTTGTAAGCAATATGTCTCTGTGTGTTTACTCAGTTGGATCTGAGTGGCTGTGGGACTAGCAGGTGAGAGAGATTTGTCCTGACCATGGGCCAGGCAGGACTGGAGAAAACTTCAGCTACAAGTATGCACTTCCATGCCAGGCCCCTCCTGCCCTACTAATCCACTTAAATTCAAAGCGGCTACTGTTCTTCTAAGTAGTTTATCAAATTTAAGGTAAATCTTCACTTTTTCCCCCTGAGATAGAAACTTAAGGCAATCTTCAAAATAACTTTCTTCTACAGATGGGAAAACTGAGGTACAAAGAAAATAGGTAACCTGCTCAGACCATCTAATTAATGAGATGTACAGTTGAGAGATGTCATCCATCTCAGATCTAAATTATCCATATGAAGCAATCATTTCTAAAGGGCTAAAACTAGTTGTAACTTCCTTCTAAGTTACTTATTCATATTGACAGTTAATAGTGGCTGTCTTCTGATATCTTCACAGGATACCTTGATTAAGCCCTTTTTGCTGTTTTAGCTTTCTTTATTTCTGGCTTTCTGAAACAAGGTCTCACTCTGTAGCCAAGTTTATCTTGAACTCCTCATTCTTCTGCCTACCTCCCAACTGCTGGGGTTACAGGTATATGCTACAACATCCAGCTTTAATCTATACTGGTTTTTTCTCCTTTTTTTTTTTTTTTTTTTTTTTTTGCAATACTGGGATTGAACCCAAAGCCTTCTGTGTGCTAATCAAGCACTCAGCATATCCTCAGTGCTCTGGTGTTTTTTATTTTGAGACAGGAACCTAACCAGCCCCCAGCTGGTCTTGAACTAGCAATCCTCCTGCGGTGGTCTCTAGAATAGCTGGGGTTATAGACCAGTATGACTAGATCTAGCCTAACATTCTTAAAAATTCATTCCTCCTCTCCTTAATAGATACTTAAAGTTAATATACTAGTTCTTCTCCCTGAAAGGGTCCTACCAATTTTCTTAATATATCATTAATCACCTACTTTCCCAACTTCACATACATGAATTAACTTCTTAGTAACCAAATTCTTTTTGTTCTTTTCCAAATGCCTCCCCAAATTCTCTGATTTTTCTGTCTCCATTAAACTAGTTTAAGATTTTTACCTCTTAGGTTCATCAACCAACAACAGACAATTCTGGAAAGATTACCAAATGACAAGAAGGGATGTCACACTAACATTAGTCATATGATTCACTTGAGCCTACTAGGGAAAAGTCATCAGTTTCTTTACACATGATCTACAAAAGCTTTCTCAAAACTTTCTCAAACTCCTATTATCTTCAAGACTTGCAATGAGCTACTACTCCTTAAACACACACACACACACACACACACACACACACACACACACACACACACCCCTCTCCCTAGTCTCAGTATTTCCTAAACACCCTTCATTTTACAAACTGGAGTTACCTTCTGTCACTGTCTTAGAATTTCTTTCTCCTGCTTGAAGTTTCTACTCATTTACCAACACCTAACTTCAGGTATTACATGAAACCTTTCCTAATTATCCCAGGAAAGAAAGAGTCTGCTTTCCCTCTGCACCGGGCTTATTAGTTAACCTATCTGTCTACCCCATCTATAATTTTACTTCGTGATCGTTTAAGCCCAATGCCTGGACTGTCAGCTGCATCAATGAATTTTCTGTGGCATGTCTGATGAGACATGCAGTGTTATTAATTTTAGCACTTTATCTTGAAGTTCATGGGTACTCAAAAATATTTCCTGAATGAATAACTAACTCTAGTTTTTAACAAAGAACTCTCCTCTATACTGTAACCTGCCCAGAGAAATGGGAAGAATCTGTGAGAATGACAGGGAGCCATTCATCAAAGGAATAAGAAAGTATCTTCAGTAGTACAAATAAAAGAGCAATGTCTGCAGCAACAGGAAAGGATTTATCACTCAAGCCATTTTTTTAACATGCTGAATATATCACTAATCCAAACCACTGAGAAATCTCAGTTCAGATAGGCCATCCTGAGTTTATTACTTAAAACACCACAGACAGATTCTTTCAGAAAGACCTGTCAACAAGATATGAAACTAAGAAGATATTCTGGGAAACTTCCAGGATATACATTATTGCAATCACTGACTCATCTATTAATAAATTATTCTGTCAACTGAGGAAAGATCCTACAGTTTGATTTTATTGTCAGAAGTTGTCTGTTCAAAAAGATGAGTCACCAAACCAATAATAAGATTTTATAAGAAGTGGAGTTAACAATGAAATTTCATGGGTTCAAAACTCTACTTTGTTTCCATTTAATTTCTCTAATGTGGAAAATGAAAGTACAATTCTATTTAGTAGTACATGAAAACCAGGATGCATAAAACCCAAATATCCTTGACTACATCCTGCCCTGTTTCCTTCAGTTCTCCAGCTGTGACTTAGAAAGGGAAGCAGGAGCTCTGCAGCCTATATTTATGGCAGTAGCTGTAGGAAATGGCAGCAGAAACTGGGGGCCTTTATCCTTCTCCCCTCTTGAAGAGTAAAGTCAATTTTTCACTAGGGGAATGAAAGCTTATTCCTTACAGGGTTAGACTCACAACCATCCAGGAAAAGACAAATAGACTTCTTAATTATACATAACTGATAGTATTTAATTGTAACTATTATGTTTTTAATTTTGATGAAACAAGATATGAAGGGGGGGTCACTTCAGTTATAAGACCTATCGATATGCTTGTCTGTCCTAAGAATCTTCTGATTACTGCATCATCACTGGCTTCCTCATCAGCTACTATAGAACTGGTCTCACCAAGTTAAACAACTTTAACAACTCTACTAAATGGCAAGACCTAGAGAACAAACACACATTTCTTCACCCCTTTTCTTCATCCCTGGGAAAGAAAACACATTTTCAAGTAAGTTACTGGACTCATCTGGCCATATATTTAAAGAAGAAAATGGCATGTGAGCCAAGACAAAACTGTGAATGCCAAAGAGAACTCATTATAACAGTAGGAAAATGGAATGATTTTCTGTTAATAAGTGACTAGTGAAATCCATTATTTAAATATCTCAAATCCTGTAAAAATTGAAACAAGGAATTACAGAATTACCTAGTATTTTGACCAAGGATACACAGTAAACGTTCAGAGGGCTAAGACAGTTTTCCTGGCCTACTGTAAAGAAACAGATGGCAGAATTTTATGATTAGAGACGCTAATATTAAGCATCTCCAGACACTTATGTCTGAGAAAAAGCAACAATTTTTTCTCCAGTGTAATTATAGCCCTTCACTCAAATCGCTTTTATTATAACTTACAATTTAAGAACGCTACTTCTCCTAACAAATGCTATATCCATGCTAGGGATGACTGCGAGCCAAGGTGTACTAACAGAAAAGTAACAGTGAAAAAAGTTCAATTCGTTATGGAAACTATGGCATTTAAAATTCAAGCCACAATCCACTCTGAAGCGCAAACCAAGAGGATACAATTTTCACCCATGGTGACATTCTTAACTGTGAACCGCAGTGTTCTTTACAACTTTCACTTCTGTTGATATGAAGTAATCACGCCCCAAAGGGGCAGATGGTGTATCCTTCATTTTTCCTTCGTATCTTTACTTCTATTTTTCACTTCATTTCATTGTTTTGTAACCCCATTCCATTATCTCAAACACCCCAGCTCCTTACAACGAACGCCACCAAATCCAATTTTCAAGTTCAAATACTGAAACACTCCAGAACGACATCTGAACGCCCACAGCCTCTCTCGGCACCTGAAGGATTTCTCTAACCAGCAGCTGGGTGGTTCCACAGCCATTAAATCTGTCGCTTCCCTAAGCTGCTGAAGGCTCAGTAGGCCTTTATTGTCCTACAACAATCCTCTCGGTCTTCTAGACTGTAAGGCAAGCCGGCAGGGACCCCGGGGCCACTTCCAGCCTGTCGGAACGTCCGTCCACAGGGAGAAGCCTCCGAGAGTCCCAGTTCAGGTGGCTCCAGCAGCACCGATCGCGAGGACCCGCGCGGCAAGACCGGGCTCGCCCAACCGGGGCTCCCGAGTCAGCCCAGCCCACTCCTCGTCCTGTCGCCAGGACGTCGGGACCCCCCCCCCCCCCCCGCCACCCGAGCGGGGCCCAGCGTCCTGCCGCCCCCGCCGCCCGCTCCGTCCCCGCCCCTCCCCCGCCGCCGCCCGCGGAGCCCCGGGACCCACCTCGAAGAGCTCGGCCGTCGTGGCCATGCCGGCCGGCTGAGAGGCTCGCCCCGCGCTCGAGGCCGTCTCCGCTTCACATGCTGCGCCTCCGCGGCGCGGCTCGCACGTCCCAGCTCGGCCTGACCGCCTCCGGCCCCGGCTGCAGACCGCCGCGGGCTGCCCGGCTCCTCACACGGCGCAGGCTGCGCGGGAGAGCGGCCATGAAGCGGAGCCGCAGACGCCTGTCAGCTGCCTCCCGGCGCCGCCCGCGCCGCTCCCATTGTCACCGCCTCGCACGCCGGAAGTGGAGCTGCGCGCGCCCGGCGGACTTGGCGGGGGCGGGCGAGAGGAGCGAGCGGCGGGCGGGCCGCGGAGACGCTCGTCCGCGAGCGAGCGGCGCGCCTTGAGCCTCGCGGGCCGCCATCCCGGAAGTGGAAGGTAGAGACTTGCAGTCCTCCCGGATTCCGGGTGCGGGTTCCTAGGACCTGTCTGAGGTGTGTCTTGACCTCCTGGAGGGACCGGGAGACTTGCGTCGCCTCACCGGGAAGAGCGAGCATCTCCCGTGAGCTCTTCCGGCGCAGGGCCGTCTGCTCTGGCCGGATGGCGACCTCAGTTTCGGTGATGATCTGATACTTGGGTGGCTTACCATGGCCCAGCGGGCACTGTGGCTCATACGCCACGAACCGGGAACTCCACTCGGTGGCACCGTCAGATTCTCCAGGTAATTGCAAGTCTGGGTCCTCAGGCATGATGGGGCCCAGGATGGATCATGTAGCAGTTTTTGTGGTGCATTGAATCCCAGATCTGCCAGGAACAGCTCGCTGAGTGCCACTGGGCAAGTTAAGCTTTGTACGCTAACCTTATCTGACATTGTTGTAAGAAACGAGTTGCTTGACCCATGTTGTTACATGCGTTCTAATACTACTATTATTGTATCTTTTTGTTGTTGTTGTTGTCGTGAGGCAAAAATACCCCTAGCTATCCTGGAACTCGCTCTGTAGACCAGACTGGCCTCGAATTTACAGAGATCTGTCTGTCTCTGCCTCTTGAGTATTGGAATTAAAGGTGTGGGCCACCATACCCGACAGTATTATTGTATCTTAAAATGAATTCCATCTGTGCAAGATTGGTACAGAAATGATGAAGGAAAAAATACTTACTGAGCACTAAACATGTTTCAGATTTTTCAACTTTCAGTGGCAAAATTATTTCAGAACATTTTAATTCATGCTCACAGAATCTCCTTGTTGAGCGATATTGTTGTTTTCATCTTATCAGTATACGCGATTGTTAGAAATCATTATCGTTGGCAGTTTTTAGTGGTTGAACAAAATAGAAGGAACTATGAAAAATTAAATTACACTCACTTTTTTCCTGGGTGACATAAGTGATCCGGTCCCGTTTTAAGACTTTGCCATATCTTACCAAAATAATTCTATGGAGAGGACTCTATAGTAACTTAAAATATGGAAGGCAATCATGCACTCTTCTAAGTATATGTTTTAGCTATTTTTGTTTCTTCTTTTCAGAACTGATTATTCAGTTCATTTCACTATTTATTGATGGGAAGTTGTGTGTGTGTGTGTGTGTGTTTAGTTTTTGCAGTTCTTTATACTAGACATTAACCCCTTTATGAAGTATAGCTAGCTAAGTTTTTCCCACAATCTGTAGGTTTCTCTCCATTTTTGTTTTGCAGAAAGGTTTTCATTTCATGAGATCCCATTTGTCATTCTTTGAGTTGTTTTCTGTTCTTGGCAGTATTTCTGAGAAGCCTCTGTCTGACTGAGTAGCTTTGTATTCTTGGAAAGCAACTCCATACACTAGAACTTCCTGCATGATAGAAAGGGGGTGGATTGTAAGTCTATGTTAGTGTTAGAAACCAGAAAACACGTGTGGGTGGTGTGACTGAGCAACTCAGTTATTAGGGTTTTTTTGTTGTTGTTGTTTTGAGACAGAGTCTCACTGTGTAGCACTGGCTGACCTAGAACTCACTATGTAGACCAGGCTACCCACAAACTCATAGGTGTCCTCCTGCTTCTGCTTCCTGAGTGCTGAGATTAAAGGCATGCAACCACCATGCCTGACCTCAGCTGTTAGTTTTGCTTACATTTAAATAGCACATGTACCTAGCGTCTACCATATTTGACACTGCAGATCTAGATATTTGATCTGTAGGAATATATGGATTCCTTCACTCACATTCCTTAGTGATAGATTCAAGCTGCCTCTCCCATTCACAACAGTGCTACAGTAGACATCCTCAAACAGGGCTTTAGGACATGTCTATACAGATTTTGACAATATATTGACAAGCAGCTTCCCTGAATGCTAACACATTCATTAGGAATTAGTGAATTTCTGTACTTAACCGACTCTTACTCTGATTTTTACCAACAAAGGAGGTCTAATTTCTATTTGTATATTTTTCTGTAACATTATTTGTTAGTCTCTTGAGTTTCCTTTTCTGTGAATTACCTTTACCTTCCATAGATACCATTTTATCCATTCTGTATAGTTTTATCTGTTACATTGAAGCCTTTAGTCCAGTTGTACAGCTTTGGATATGGTGTTGAGTGGGAATACACTTTTTCTTTATACTATTTGACAGTTCTCCTAACATCATCATGAAAGCCCTGTATCTTTTCTTCATTGACTCCATATTGATGTTTGCTTCATATAAACACTGGTCTATCGCTGTTCTATTACTTGGTCCTTTTTGTGCCAATGTTCTGATTTTATGTGTATACACTTGATCTTAGCATTGTAATTGAAGTAAGACTTTCATTAATTGAAAAAGTAAGTCCTTTGAAGAAGTCATGCAGGGCAGAAGAGATGCTTGATATTTATGAACGTGTTCTGCTCTTCCAGAGGACCAGAGTTTACTTCCCAAAACCCACGTGAGGCAGCTCACCAGCCACTACGAACTCTAGCCCCAAATGGATCCAACATCCTCTTCTGGACTCCAAAACCATCTGCACGCAAATGCACATACCCACCCCTCTCTCTATATATAACTGAAAAATGACAAAAATAAATATTTTAAAAGGTCATATTAGTTTTCAGAATTATATACTTTAGAAGACACATTCAGATACGTTTAGGTGAGTTACACTACATCTCCGTGGAGGTAGCAAAATGGGGGGGGGGTGTCTCACAGGATTCATCTATGTGTCTCCTTAATTCTGTATTATTGAATAAATTGCTAGTTTTGTAAGGTTCTCCATTTTCAGATTTCTGACCACTTGGAGCTGATGTTAAGGCTAATATATATGAATTAACATATATTCCTTAACCTTTTCTGGGAAGATGTAAAGAAATGTGTAATAACTCTGGATTTAAAGGACAATAACAGACCAAAGGAATCTATTCAAATTGAGATTGGCAAACCAGTGTGTTTGTTGGGGTTACTTAAGGGAGCCTGGGTGACTCACAAGAACACACACCAGCCAAAGTCACCTGAGTCAGTTGTTTACCTGTTGTGTGGTAGTAGTTGGTGTTTGGGGGAGAGGAGGCCTTGAGAGGTTCCTGGGTTATCATAGCTACTCTACCTCAACCCAGAGGAAATAGCCATACCACTGCATATTCTCTACATACATGCCAAAGAGTAGTGGCTATCATTTATAATACAAGAGGGCGGATGATCTTAATACAACAATCTTGATTTATAGTATCAGCTTAAGTGCACCTCTGATTGGTATCACACCCATAGCTGTAGGGACACTTAAGGCTTGAATCCTGTCTTGAAACTGATGTCTTTCTATCCATTTAGCAGCTGCACATGAATCTACTGATATTTTAATTATCATTTGCTGTACCATGGCCTGGCCAGGCTTCTGGTCCTGCGGCCCTGGCTTGCCATAGTTGCAATATGTAGGTTTAATTTAAGTCTCTACCATCCTATTTATCAATAAGACTCGGGAGTCAAAGACTGGGGTGAAAACCTGCTAGTTCAGAGATGCCAAGTAGCAACTAGCTGACCTTGCTTTTAGGCTGGAGATACTGCAAGAGACACGTCTTTTCCCAGAACTAAGAAAGCTCAAACTCTAGTCCCTGCCCTTTCCTTCATGTGCATCTTCTCTATCCAAGTTGCTGGCTTCTCTATGGCCAATTCTGGTCACTGGCTCCACCCCCTGATTCAAGGTATAACTTTATTGGGCAGTCTCAGGAGTGTCAGAGTGTGATCAAACTATCCCACAACATGAAACAAAACCTAGATTACTTAGAAATGACAGATTAAGTAATCCTACAAAATTTGAAACATATTGAGACATTGTTTAAGGTCCCAGATTAGTTTATTTTCTTTATTGTCAACTATGAGAGTATGACATGTTACTAATGGTATACTAGCTGATTTTTTCCCTTTTCAATCAGAAAAATACATAAGAACCTAAGTGAAGGTCCACTAATTAGTAGATCATTTTAATGCATTATTTTTATTATCAAACGTTACCATCTTATTAGAGAAAAATATTGGTTTTGTTTTCTGTTTTTTGTTTGTTTGTTTGTTTGGTTTGGTTTTGTTTGGTTTTTCGAGACAGGGTTTCTCTGTGTAGCTTTGCGCCTTTCCTGGAACTCGCTTTGTAGACCAGGTTGGCCTCGAACTAACAGAGATCCAAGATCCGCCTGCCTCTGCCTCCCAAGTGCTGGGATTAAAGGCGTGTGCCACCACCGCCCGTCGAGAAAAATATTGTTATGAAAATTATTTTTAAAAGTCTTAGTAGTTCCTATCCATTTGCTAGGTTTTTATTTGTTTGGTTTTGGTGCTGGAGATTGAACCTAGTGTTCCATACATGCGAAGATATTCTCTTCCACTGACATATACCTTGACCTATCATTTATTTTATAAATAAGAAAATGGGCTTAGGAGAGTATATTAGTCAGGGTTCTCTAGAGGAACAGAACTGATAGAATGAACGTGTGTGTGTCCATATATGTTTATTGAAGTAGGTAACAGCCTGTGGTCCAGCTAGTCCAACAATGGCTGTCTACCAATAGAAAGTCCAAGAGTCCAGCGGTTGTTCAGTCCATGAGGTTGGATGCCTCAGCTGGTCTTCCATATACACTAGAATCCACAAGAAGTAGGCTTGAATGCCAGTAAAGGAATGGACTTCTCAGCAAGATTGAAGGGAAGCAGGCAAAGAGAACAAGCTTCCTTCTTCCATGATCTTTATATAGACTGCCAGCCAAAGATGTGGCTCAGATTAAAGGTGGATCTTCCCACGTCAAAGATCTAGGTTAGAGGCAGATCTCCCCACTTTAAATGATTTAATTAAGAAGAAAAAATCCCTTACAGGTGTACCCAGAAACATAGGTTTTTAATTAATTCCAGATATAGTCAAGTTGACAACCAAGAAGAACCATCACAGAGAGTTTGCTTATTTACTCAAAAAATGAGTAGCTAATAGATAGCTTTATTCTGGACCTAAAAGTAGAAAGAAAAGGAATAATGAAAATATATATTTGTTGAAAGTCAAAAACTGTGTTTAGGAGCTAGTGACTCAGTCCTTAGCCCTGGAGGGAGGTGTAGATGTGATTAATGGATTCTTATAAATGACCAAAAGTATCTTGTAGCAGGAATCTTAAGAGTTCTTATTAATAAAATCAAACCTGAGGCCAGTTATTGGGGTGAATACTAGAAGATCAGAGAGACAGAACAAGCCACAGCTAACCTCACCTGGCTAACTTCTCAGCTGGTCCTGTTTCCTCAGACTGGAAGCTTCTGTGTCCTCATATCCGAATGGCTCTCAGCTGAACTGTGCTGCTTAAAGCCCTAAAAGCTTAACCAACCAAATGCTTCTAGTTTCTGGTCCTCACACCTTATATACCTTTCTGCTTTCTACCACCACTCCCTGGGATTAAAGGCTGCTTTCTGGGATTGAAGATGTGAGTCATCATGCTTGGCTGTATCCTTGAACAGATGGATTTCTGCCTCTGGAATGCTAGGATTAAAGGCGTGTGCTACCACTGCCTATCCTCTGTGTTTAATATTGTGGCTGTTCTGTCTCTGACCCCAGATAAGTTTATTAGGGTGCACAATATTTTGGGGAATACAATACCACCACATTGTCTAAGCATCTTCTATTTTGTGATGGGGGCAGATAGATTAGTAAATTTACATTCTACCCAGAGCACATAAACTGTAAAGGATTAATTTGATTTTCCTCTTTTTATTATCTCTAAATATCTTCCAGGGCCATAGAGATAAGCTATTATTACTAAAATGATCTTTCATATTTTTACAAGGGTTGGTAAGAACATTCAGGACATCTGTTATTCATTATGTAAATTAGTATCATTGCAATAAATGAATCTAAAAGTTTAGAGCGTTAAATATAACTACTTCTTTGTGATTAATCTAAGGTGGAATTTAAAAAAAAAAACAAAAACTTATTATAGATACCTAAGAGAAAAAAGGATTTATTTTGGCTCAAAGTTTGAGGGTGCAGTCCGTCAGGTTGGAGAAGTCATGGTCCAGGACCTCGAGGCAGCTGGTCACATTGCATCTGAGAGCAATGAATGCTGCTTCCCCACTCTCTTTCTCTATTTCAGTCAGTTCAGGACCCCAGCCCATGGAATGAGGTCACCTGTGTTCAGGGTGGGACTTCCAACACCAGCCTAATCTAGAACGTCCCACAGACATACCCAGAGATCTGTTTCCATGCAGACTAAATTGTTTTTCTGTTGGCTTAGTGGCTGTACCTGAATCTACTGATATTTTAACTACTGTCTGCACCCTGCCATGCAGCAGTCAGCATCCTGCCACTCAGATGGCAGGATTTCTAGCTCTGCGGTCACCAGCTCAGACGCAGCCTCCAAGTGTAGGATTTAACTAAGTCTCTATTGTTCTAGTTACCAGTAAAGCCTCAGGAGTCAGATATTGGGGTGAAAACCTGCTAGATCAGAAAAGCCAAGAAGCAACCAGCTGACCTTCCTTTTTGACTGGAGACCCAGCAAGAGAAACATCTCTCCACTCTCAAACCAAAAAGACCCTGAATCTCTAAGTCCTCCCTACTCCCTACTTCTAAGTGTGTCTCTCTATCTGTATTTCAAATATCCCATAACACTAAATCCCACCAAGTTGACAGTCAGATTAACCATGACATCTACCAAGAGGAAATCTGAGTGGCTGAAAAACAAAGGTTTTTAATTAGAAATATGTACTACCTGTTTAAAAACCTAATTAAATTGAGTCAGTTATTTTCAGTAGTATGTGGTACATTTTACCATTTGAGATAACAAACTAAATATGAAGCATTTGTTCCAGGCATAAGTCAGAAGGTTTAATGGTTTAGGGTTTTTTCCTTTGGTAGTGTATGTTATTTATTTGTTGCTTTATGTTTTATAGTTGTGACTATTTGCCTTCTGTTTTAAAGGTTTTTAATTCTCTCATTGATTTTACTTGGAGAATCATCTGTAATGTTTCTGTTTCCCTAATACAGACGATATCCTACTGTTGAAAAGAGAGCCAAAATCTTGAATGGACAGAGTTATGTTCCTGTACCTGAAGATGGTCCCTTTCTTAAGGCATTACTCTTTCAACTTAGATTATTGGATGATGATAAAGACTTCGTGGAGAGGCGTGATAGCTGTTCATACATCAATAAATCATCTGTCTATGGACTTTTAGTAGGAGGAGAAGAACTCTGGCCAGTCATTGCTTTTCTGAGGAATGATATGATATATGCAAGTGTTCCACTAATTGAACAAGCTCTGTCCCCTCGCCCATCTTTAATTAGTATTAGTGGAATTTCACAAGGCTTGGAACTGCTTTTTGGGATACAGGATTTTCTTTACTCAAGTCAGAAAAATGACACTGACTTAAACACAAAATTGAGTCAATTGCCTGACTTGCTTCTGCAGGCTTGCCCATTGGGTACTTTATTGGATGCTAACTTGCAGAATTCATTGACTAGTATTAATTGCTCTTCTGTGACTCAGCCACAAAAACAGCCAGCATGGAGAGTTGGAGCATACAAAGGAAAACCACAGATTTCTATTTCTATCAGTGAAAAAGTAAAATGCATGCAGTATGGTAAACAGGATATCGCAGACACATGGCAAGTTGTTGGAACGGTCGCTTGCAAGGTGAGGTTTTCTCCAGGATTTGTTTTGTCACAGCATTTAACACTGAAGAACAATAAAATTTACAGTTGTATTTTACATTTTTTTAAATGATATGCTTGTTATCCTTAGCAGCAGGCATGAAATTTTATGTTATCTTTCTGTATCTTTTACAAATTGTTTACTTAATGACTATTATATAATGAATTGTACCATTGCTCTAAAATAGACATTGTCTTCATAGTTTCTATGGGTCAGAATTTAGGAGCAGCTTAGCTGGGAACCTCCAGTATAGAATCTCATGAGCCTATAATCAAGATGTTGGTTGGAGCTATTATCATCCGAAGACCTGAGTAGGGCTCAAATATCTGCTTACAACATGACTTACTCACATGACTGTCAAGTCAGGACTGTCTGATGGAAGGAGGCCTCTGTTCCACTCCACATGACTTCTCCACTGGCTGCTTAAGTATTATTACAACTTGGTAACTGGCTTCTTTCAGATCAAATAGTGTATGTTTGTGTGTATGTGAAAGAGAAAGACTCAAAACTATTGTTTTTACTACTTATTCTGAAAAGCCACATGGCATCATTTCTACTACATTCTGTTTCTTAGATGCAAAGCCAATCACTAAGTCTGGTCACACTGAAGAGATATGGAATCAGGTCCACCACTGGAAAAGAGTAGTTGGGGAGAACTTATGAATATACTTAACATCATCTCACTTCCATTTCTCTAGTAGATGAAGTTGACAGGTCCTCTGACTTTACATCAAATAACAAGAGGTCTTGTTTTATTTAAATAACTCAATAGTCGATTTATCTGTCTTAAAGTTAGAAAATGGGGAAAACAGTGGAAACATCAATAGAGATAACAATGATTAATGTCAGGATGAATAATGATCAAAGTCCTCCAATTAAACATTTCATGTATGTATTAATAGTGTTCTCAAATATCTTTTTTAGTCCTTTATTTTATATACTTTGTAAATTTAATGTTTAGTTACTATATATAAATTCTATGAATATAGTAAATTTTAAGAACAGAATTAGGGAAATTGACTCTTCTAATTAAAGTAACCTAAAAGTTTTGCCTATGCTAAAAATTTCTGTCATGCTCAAAATTGCATTCAAATTATTCATCCTATTAGGACCTGTGTTTTAAGACGCTTGACAATCATGGGCTGTGTCATTCATCACTCTCAAAGTAGTCGAGTCTTTTTCTCATAAGTTCAGTGTAATAAAAATTAGAAAGGTCACTGTGTTTTCATCTTGGATGTTATATATATGTGATTAACATGATGTGTACATTTCTCTGTTCATTGATAAGTTGACCCCACTTTCTTGTTTGTGAGAAGTGTGAGTTGATGCCTTAGTGCTGGTTCAAATGACCATAGTGGAAATCTTTGTTAGTTACAGGAAGAGGGGCTGGTGACATGGCTCAGCCAGTAATGGCACATATCTCCAAGCCAAACAATCTGAGTTCCATTCTGAAGTCTCACATGGTAAGAGCACTGACTCCCACAAGTTGTCCTCTGACCTCCACGTGTGCTGTAGCGTACATGTTTATACACATATATATATACACACATACGTGCTCATATACACTAAAATAAATCAATGTAATTGTCTAAAAAATGTTCTAAAGTGAGGAGGGGTGGTGGAGTACACCTCAACCTAATACTAAATGTTTCTTTGAGGTTGTCCTTTACCTCTGAATGTCCTGTGTCCTTACAAAGTCACATAATTTTGTAAATCTTTTATCATTTTTAAGGAAAATAACCTTTTATGTGCCTTCTGCTTTTATAGTTCCTAGTTCTGAGGTCCAGATTCATATATGCTAAACTTTTAATAAGAGTTTAGAGATTCCTTCTAGATTGGCAATCCTCATCCTGTACTCATGGTACTTTAAGTGATTAGATAGTGGGTAACTTATTGAAGGTTTCCATAATGGTGCAGTGCCTTTGATCCCATTGCGAATGATACACTGCTAGGATGTTTTACACATACAGGATGTTTTAAGTTTTAATACTATTTACTATTAAATATCTGTGTTTATTATCTCAATAAATAGCAAAAAACAAAACTGTTTATTCTTACTAATATACAAATGCAATATAGTACATGTTTTTACATTCTCTATTAAGAAGAGTTGTCATTTTAACTTTCAAATTTGAGATTTGATTGATATTATTGTAATTGTCACAAAAGAAGGACAAAAAGACACTTCTAAGCTACTGATTGTACCCCAGCGCAGTTCAGAATGCCTGCCTACTGTTGAAGTACTTAAATCTGAAGCAGATACACTAATGAATTCATATGTGTTAGATGGTAAATCAAACATTACAAAGTGAGATGGCCTAGTGGTTAAGAGCACTTACTGCTCTTGCAGAGGACCTGCATTTGGTTCCCAGCACCCACAGGGCAGCTCACAACTCTCTAATTCCAGTTCCTGGTGGTCTGACACCTCTTCTCACCTCTGGGGGTTCCTGCTTGCATGTGATGCACATACATACACTCAGGCAAACACACAAACCATAAAACTCAACAGACTCTTAAAACCTTCCAAAGTGAAAGATTTTATATTAATATTAAGGAAGAGATAAGGTTCAAAATTAGAAAAGGGGTATAAAATGGAAACATTTTTAGGATCTCCTGTGGATAGCAGTGGATATATGAAGAAGCACAGAACAGCTCTTGCTTTGAAAGAATTTAAAGTTGCAGGAGGGAAACAAATAGAAGCACAAATGACATGGTAACAAGTAGTCACTGCGTGGTGCAGACTGTGTATAGCATCTAGACCTAAGCATTTGCCTGCTGAGCCCTATCATTACACATTCTGTGTCTAATCAAACAATGCCACTAACTCTTATGGTTCATTTGGCTAATGGGATCTAGTACTTCACCAAGTAAAGGCTGGAGAGATGGCTCAGCAAATAAAAGTGCTTACTGCTCATGCAGAAAACCTATGTTTGGTTCTCAGCACCCACACCGAGCAGCTCACCACTAACTGCTTGTAACTCCAGCTCCAGGGGATCCATTGTCTTCTGGTCGGCTTCCACACACACTGTACTCATTACACATACCCACACAAATATTCACACACATGAACATAATTAAAAATAAAATAAGAAGTAAATGTCAAGTTAGGATGAAGGTACAGAGGAAGACCTTGAGTACAGCCCTCTCCCTATGCCCACATTTATATACACACAAGTAAGGTTTGTTGGTGTAGATTTATGAAGTAAAGACATTAAGACTCCTCAAGTACCAGAGGAGCTGGGGAATAAATCTTTTCTTTTGATTACAGAAACAAAACCCTTAAGACTTTATTCTTAAAGTCTTGGTAGAGGAGTTCACAGAGAAGTCTGCCAACTGCCATTTCAGTCTGTTGAACCTCAAAGCAAGAATTTAAGGAGAGGGCTGTGAAAGTACTCCATCTGGCCCGGCTAGCCACAACATAGGAGTTCATGGACAGACCTATGGAGCTGTCTTATCTTCCTCCCAGTGAAATCCCTCGTAGTTGCCCTACCATTGGCAAACTAACCCAGTCACCTAGGGAAGAAGACCCTGTGTCTCCATGCAAAAGGAGACCCTCAGTAAGACTGTACAGTGTTAAGCTTACACAATCACAAAATGAGCTAGGCATGAACAGTGCAAGGCTTTCTTTTAAACCTTTAATTTTGTGTGTGTGGGTTATGAGTGTGGGTGCACATGCCATAGCGTCCATGTGAAGGTCAGAGGACAACTTGGGGGAATTGGTTCTCTCCTATCAGGTGGGTCCTGGGGATTAAACTCAAGACTGTCAAGCTTCGCTACAGATGCCTTTACCCAGACAGTGGTCACACCAGACTAAGTGAAATGCTATGTAGGGAGAAAACACACCTGCAAGGACTCGCAGGTGTTAAGGTGCACATGGAAATATAAGACAGTATGGTTTGTTCAGAAAACAAAATGCAGAATTTCTATATATTTGCAACATAAATCAAGGGGTAGAAGATTAGAGTTAGATGGGAACCAAACAATGAAAGGCTTAAAAGTATATGAAATGAAAGAAGAACCATTGAAATGTCTGAATCTGGATTCAATGTAACAAAAGTTGAATTACCATTCATCAATGTGACTGGTGCTGTGACCCTTTCATACAGTTGTTGTGGTGACCACCCAACTGTAAAGTTATTTTCATTACTACTTCATCACTAATTTTGCTACTGTTATGAATGTAATGTAAATATCTGATAAGCAGGATATCTGATATGTGACTCCTGTAAAACAGTTGTTCAACCCCCAAGGGGGTTGTGACCCACAGGTTGAGAACCACTAGAGGAAAGCAAGTCAGATAACAGCTGTAACACTGTGAGGGCCTGGTTGCAAAGGCGCCTGAGGGAAACCAGTGGATTTGAACTAGCTTTTATAGGGCCTTAAAGGTGAGCCAGGGGAACTGTGAAGCCTCTGACCCCTGGCTTGGCTAACTGTATCAAACTGTTCATCAGAAAACGGAACAAAGAGAATGATAATTCCTAGAGAGAAAAGTTAAATTGCAGAAATGACTTGAATTCAGAAAAGCCTCAGGCAAGCTGCACTGATGTAAGCGCCTGGTAATCCTCGTTTCTGCTTTCGTTACAGTGTGATTTGGAAGGAGTCATGCCAAATGTTACCATCAGCTTGAACCTTCCCACCAATGGCTCTCCACTTCAAGATATTATCGTTCACCCTTGTGTGACTTCTCTTGATTCTGCCATTCTGACTTCCAGTAGCATTGATACAGTGGATGATTCTGCGTTTAGTGGGCCTTATAAATTCCCATTCACTCCGCCTTTAGAGTCTTTCAACTTATGCCACTACACTTCTCAGGTACTCATGGCTTTAAACAGGAAACAACTCTTTTTTTTTTTTTTTTTTTGGTTTTTCGAGACAGGGTTTCTCTGTGTAGCTTTGCGCCTTTCCTGGGACTCACTTGGTAGCCCAGGCTGGCCTTGAACTCACAGAGATCCGCCTGGCTCTGCCTCCCGAGTGCTGGGATTAAAGGCCCAGCTGGAAACAACTCTTAATTCCAGGAAATCTTAGCTAAATAAAAATGTAATATGAGCCGTAGCTATCTGTGCTCATGGCGTGAGTGTTGTGTGTTGGACACTGTCCTAGGCACTTGGTGTGTCTTTTTCTAGGAATTTCAACACATTTTAAAGTCAATGTTATTATCTCCATTTTATAGATGGTGAAAGTCTTAGGGAGGTTAAATGACTTGAACAAATCTTCCGGCCAATAAGTGGCACAGCCTGGGTTTGAACCCACGTCTTCCAAATTCCCAGAGGCTGGCGTGTTTTCCACTATAACGTGTTGTTTGTCTCTTGTCCTAATTATCAGCCAATTAGATTAGAAAATCCTGTTCCAGCCAGACTGACTAGAAGTAATTTATTTTGGTAAGAATTCAACAGGAATTCTTATTATCATTCAAGAGAAGAAATAGATGTAGGCTGCCTGAGACTTAGAACCAGAGTTAAAGTCATTCTACACTGACAGCCTCCCTTGTCTCACCTCTTCCCCAGTGCTCCCTGTCCTTGGGTTTCTCTGTGTGCGGTGCTCTTACAGCTCTAGGACCTACATGTGAGAACCTCCCTGTGTGCACCAATAAGATGATTAGCTCACATCATTGTAAAATTTCCTCTTCAGTCAGTCATTAATGACCGGTTAAGCTGTTGCTGAGCTAGGGGCAGGAAAGGAGAAACAATTACAGTCACGGGATAGGAAAGGAACATTTGGAACTGTGAGCGGAACAGTTAGCAGGATGCATAAAGGATGACCTGGGCTGCAGGTGTGAGAACACAGAAGAGCAAGAGTAGTAACAAGTAATGGACTGTAAGGTACCTTTTGTCTCTGTTCAGAGAGGTAGAAGAATGCCCTCAGGATGAATGTAGATACACCATTGCTGTTGTGAAAGCAATGGAAAACAGCCCTCCAGCTATTAAAGCCATACCTGTATATAATAATTATAAAGTATAGCTCTTTTTTCCCTGTCAGCATTTATATCTTAGACTCATCAACATGAGAATTATATTAAGAGCTGTGTCTGGTTTCAGGTCCCTGTCCCACCAATACTGGGTTCTTATCACATGAAAGAAGAAGAAGTACAACTAAAAATAACAGTTAATTTAAAACTTCATGAAAGTGTAAAAAATAATTTTGAAATCTGTGAAGCTCATATACCTTTTTACAACAGGTAGGGTGAATAATATGACATCATGGTTGTTGCCCTCTCTACTATATTCCTACTGCCCCACAATAAAGTGTCTTCTTCATTTTCCATATTTTTAAAATCTAAATAATTTTATATTCAAGTGAATACTGATTCTGAGCTAAAATGTGGTTGCGAAAAGAATCTATTTAACTTTAAATGGTGCCTCATTTTTTTTCCACTTAAGCTTGCAAATAAATTTCAAGCTTAAATCTGTAACTTCCTCAAGGACCATTGTGCCACTGGCTTTATTGGTACAGTTTCTCTGAAGTCTACATGTAAATCAGTCTTAACCATCAGCAATCTGGTGAATTAGTCAATTAGAGCATAGATCAGTTCTACTTTGAAAATGTATTCTGCAATGAAGCTCTTTACAAAGTGTACTTAACTAGTAAAACATAATTTTAATGCTGTTCCAACGCATGTGATATAATCTATGTGATTTTTATAATTGTTTTTATAATGCTAATGTATATATATAGCTACTATAAATGTTTATATGATGTCTGCTGTTTTCTAAAATCTGTATTCATTATTCATTCTCTTCTGCAGTAGGAATACAGATCTGCTTTTGTGATATAAAAAACAAACAAGATTTGGCTCATTGCTTTAAAACTTATATCTGAGATTTTTTTTCTATTTTCTTCTTTGTCCTTTTTTTTTTTTTTTTTTTTTTTTTTTTTTTTTTTTTTTTAAAGAGGTCCAATTACCCATTTGGAATACAAAGTTAGTTTTGGCCAACTTGAGGTATTTCGCGAAAAAAGCTTATTGGTCTGGATTATTGGTGAGCAAGATTTTGTTTATCGATTTTTTTTTCTCATTTGTTGTGGAATCTTCTGTTTTAGAATAATTGATTTGTACATTTGCGTTTTAGGGCAGAAGTTCCCCAAATCAATGGAAATTAGTCTTTCTGGAACTGTAACTTTTGGAGTCAAGGGCCATAACAAGCAGCCATTTGATCATATTTGCATTGGAAATACAGCATATGTAAAGGTAAATATATGAAACATTGCATTAGAACCCCTTAACTTAGTTCTAAACTGCATATATATTTGAGTTTTAGTATTTTCTAACAAAAAAAAAATTCTGTGCTTTTTGTGTACCTAAGTTCCTTTTTAAAAACATTTATTGGGGGGTGCTCTGTGTTTCTTTTATTTATTTTTTTTTAAGACAGGATCTGTGCCTTAGCCCAAACTGGTCTCCATATCTCTATGTAACACTAGCTGACTTCAAGCTATGAGCCTCCTACCTCAGCCTCTCCTAGATGCTTGGCTTACAAGCATGAATCACCACACATGGCCAGTAGTGGTCATTTTTCTGTTTCAGTAAGTATTCAAATTGTAAGGGAAGTAGTTAAGAATAACCTAAACACTCCAGTTTAAACTACTCAACTCTTAGTTATCAAATTAGATTTGTGTTCAAAAACAAGATGCAGCCCTTGATCTCTAGAGTGTTTTCAGTAGTGTGGATTAGTGACTGATCAGTACTAACTGTTGTGGAATATTATTTTAAGATATGTTATATTTGTTTATGCTGTGGAACATTTGTTTAATGATGCAAAGATGTGTTGCATTCTTTTATGTTGCATTTGTTTAACTCTGTAAAGCTATGTCACTTTGCCTGCCAAAGCACCTGATTGGTCTAATAAAGAGCTGAATGGCCACTAGCAAGGCAGGAGAAAGGATAGGCGGGGCTGGCAGGCAGAGAGAATTAATAGGAGAAATCTAGAGAAGAAAAGAAGGAGGAACAAGAAAAGGAGAAGTAGTGGAGGACACCAGGGGCCAGCCACACAGTCAATCACAGAGCAAGAAGAAAAGAAAGATATATAGAATAAATAAAGGTGAAAGCCCAGAGGCAAAACATAGTTAAAGAGAAACAGGATTATTTAAGTTAGAAAAGCTGGCTAGAAACAAGCCAAGGCTGGGCATTCATAAGTAAGAATAAGTCTCCATGTTTTTATTTGGGAGCTGGGTGGCAGGCTCCCAAAGAGTTTAAAAAAAAAACAAAAAACTGTAACTAACTGCTTTTGGTGTCTCAGAGAAAACATGAGTCCTTCTGGCCAAAGCAAATTCTGAGGACAAGATAAGCATGAAAGTTAATTAATGTCTTCATCTGAAAAATGGGCTAAGGGCCAGCAAGATGGCACCGTGGGTCAAAGCATTAGCCTAAGATCAGTCCCTGGAACTCAGGGTGGAAAGAACCAGCTCTCAAACATTGACCTCTGGCCTCTACATCCACACATGGCATGTATGTGCCTGTGCTTACACACAACTCAGCACACATAATGTACATGCTTGCATAAACATAATATGTTTTAAAGTTACTTAGAGAGTGAAAAGAGGTAAACAGTTTCAGAAGCTGGTGCTTGGAGTTTAAGTTCTACACAGGAAGGACAAGTTATTTAGGCTGAAATATAGAGGGCATGCATCTCCTATTCCTTTGGTAGATGTTTTAGCTTTTCAGAATGGTTCATTTATGAGTGTTAATCTGCAATGGATTCAAGGCAAGTGCATGATGGCAGAGACTGTATGGTCTTATTTGCTGTGGGATGTTCTGTGTGGCAAATGTGTTGTTGATTAGTCAATAAATAAAACACTGATTGGCCATTGGCTAGGCAGGAAGTGTAGGCGGGACAAGGAGGAGAATAAAGCTGGGAAGTGGAAGGCTGAGTCAGAGAGACACTGCCAGCCGCCACCATGACAACCAGCATGTGAAGATGCCGGTAAGCCACGAGCCATGTGGCAAGGCATAGATTAATGGAAATGGATTAATTTAAGCTGTAAGAACAGTTAGCAAGAAGCCTGCCACGGCCATACAGTTTGTAACCAATATAAGTCTCTGTGTTTACTTGGTCGGGTCTGAGGCTGTGGGACTGGCAGGTGAGAGAGATTTGCCCTGACCGTGGGCCAGGCAGGAAAACTCTAGCTACACTTATTCCTTTTTTGTTTCATATTCAACATCTAGTCCAGTGCCTTGTACTTAAATATTTGCTTAATATATATGTGTATGTGTACCTGGTAATAGCAGCATTTCTTAATATAAGTGTACAACAGATAGATAAAGCCCTAAAATTTGATTCACATGGGAGATCCACCATATATAAGGATTTAGGAGTACCCATTGAAAAGGAAAACTTGATGCAAGGAAATGAATAAGATCATATAAACGAAAGAAAATAAGGAAAGATTCAGAAGAATCAATAAGGAAAATTGAAGGAATAACCACAGAGTTTAAAGGAAAAGAGAATGCTATTGGCGAAGTCAAAGATCAAAGATAAATATCTGTGAAAGCAACAGTAGTGAGATTGGGGTTCACTGCTAAGAATTCATTTTTTCTGGGCGAGCTTTGACTTTGCCTACTATCTTGTTTGAAAGCATATTATTTAAATTCCTGATTTTTTTTTCAGAAAAAAATATGGAATGTTACTACATTGTGTGCCCACCAAGGGTAGTTTTTAGAATTTTCTACTTATTTCTTTCCCTTAATCAGTTCTAGTCTGATCCAAAGCATATAATAAATATGGAAATGGACCTTGTCTACATAACTTCCAGGACTGCGAATTGTAACACTGATGCAAACACAAGCTCTTTGCTTTCAAACTCAGTGAATTGCTGTAAGAAAGAGATTGTTACAATCTCAAGAGTTATTATACGCACATGCACAAACACAAAATGGGAGAAATTTGCAGAGAAGAGAGGAGAAAAAGGTATATGGCTTGGGATGTAACCCAGAGATGGAGGGCTTGCCAGGAATGTGCAAGGCCCTTGGTTTAGTGTAGGGAGGGGTGTTGAAAAGAGCAGGATCTTGCTAAATGAGGTGTTCACCAGCACAGATTAGAACCACAGCAAACAGAGACTAGAAAGGTACTAGTGCCTCTCATTACAGCACAGTGCGGTGCTGGTGTTCACAGTGATAACCCTGCATCACCAATGGAATCCAAGAGCTGTGGGTTACATTTTAGAAAGGTTTTCCAGATGAGGGAAGGGATAACTTGATAACAGTTCTGTAAAAGTTAGATTTTGGTTATCAAAAAAAAATTAAGTAGAGCAGGCTGTTTCCCCAAGCATGAGATAAACTGATACTTCTTCCTGTCGTGATTGCATTTATATGCTTTATTAAAAAGCATATACATTCCTACATATAAAAGAGTATGACTGGGGCTAGAGAGATGGCTCAGGGATTAAGAGCACTTGCTGCTGCTGCTCTTCCAGACGACTCAGATTCAATTCCCAGCACCCATGTGATGGCTCACCGGCTTCTGTAACTCCAGTTGCAGGGGATCCAGTGCCCTCTTCTGGCCTTCATCAGATACAGACATGCACGCAGGCGAAACACCTTTACACAGAAAAATTAATTAAAAAAAGATTGTCACCTGAATTTATCACAAATAGCCTGCTAGGGAGAAAAGACAGTATGATCTATCAGATAGTACAGCAGAAAAGGCGATTCTGAGTTCAGATGCACACTCGGCTGCTGCGTCCTGAGCACTAACTACTTCACTGTGTGCCCAGGCTTCACAGTAGTGGAGTGGTTGTACAAGTTAAGCACTCACAAAGAAATGGAACTAGTACAAAGGGGTGTGCACACATTTATTGTGTGTTTTCACAACTGTACTTTAGTATTGGGGTCTAGTTTATGAACTATCGGGTGACGCTCTAAAAACTGTGAAGGGGAAAACGTGATGAAGATCCTTAGCCAATCACCTCCTCAGTTGACTCTTTCTCTCATTTCCCTAGCTTCATTTCAGGATCTCAGATTATACACTCACTGGATGTTATGCAGATCAGCATTCGGTTCAAGTTTTTGCATCAGGAAAACCAAAAATAAGTGCATGTAAGTTGTACAGGTTCAAACTAAACAGAATTAAAATGGTGCTATGTTGTCACTACCTAAGACAAAATTAAAATGTAATGAAACTTGGAGATTGGAAAATAATCCCATTTTTTAAAAATGGCTGTGACTTGGTCCACTCCCACATAACCCTTTGTGAGCTTTATGTTGCCCTCTGACCTCTGTTCAAATACAGTCTGGATGAGTAGGACCCAGTTGGGCATTAGTATATAGTATATATGGATTTGCTTTGCTCTGGTTATATTAAACTCTTGTCTATTTCCAATGACTGTAACTTTCAAAAAGCTAGTGAACGTCTTAAAAGTTTTAGTGTCCTCATTTATAAAGGAGAAGAAATAGGGGACTGTTTAGCACTCTAAAGGCGGTGGGACATGGGAGAGGAGCCTAAAAACAAGGTGGACTAAAGCCTCAGGCAATAGCCAGCTTTATTCAGAGCATCAGACAATTTATACTTGGAGGGTTAAGAGAAGTCACATGAGTAAAGTGTCCAATCACAAGGACAAGCCACATGTGGTAGACAGGCCACACTTTGGCAAAACATATTTTTTCATAGTGGTATATAAACGATAACAATAACCAGTTGTAATGAATAATCAAAAGTCAACTCACGCTTATCCACTACACCTGGGAGTGACATGAGAGCACATTCCAAGAACAATACATCTTTTTGAAGAAACTGAGGTCACAAGACTTTTGTCTTGTTTTCTTGGAGTTTTCTCACAAGCACTCAGAATTCCCCTCACACAACTCCATTCTTGGACTGTATTCTGACTGGACCAGCCAGATGGCTCTGTGGATAAAGACATTTGTTGTTCAGTCTGATGGCCTGAGTTCTATCCATGGGACCCACACAATGGAAGAAGGGAACTGACTCCTAAAAGTTGTCCTGTGACACTCATATGTACACACACACACACACACACACACACACACACACACACACAAAACAACACACATGCTAGGTTCCTTTTAATGTAATAAAGTTAATAAAGTAGAAATGACAATATTATATACCTTGTGATTTATAAGAATAGATTATATTTATTCAGCACTTAGCTTAACATAAGATTTAATCAGTAATAAATTGCTTATCATTTTAAAATTTAAATTATTTTTAGTAAATATCATAGCCAGTAAACATTATTTAGCACCTTCTCTGTCCTACCAATGGCAAGCAATAGAAAGATGATTTCCTGCCACATAGTTTTTACATGAATATATCAAGATGTGAAAAACAAAACTTAAAATTATTTAATTCAAATCAAATATACAGGTGGCATAGAAGAGTAGATAGAATGAAGTAAGTAGCTAGGTAAAGGTAGGGGTAAGAAAAACGTCAGATTATGTATCTAGATTGGAATAATCCAATTTATAAAAGTTCTTGTATTTCGGTACATTTGTTTGTTGGTTGGTTTGGGCAGAGCTTGAGCAGCTGCAACTCAATGCCTCATGTATGCCTGGCAAGTGTCCGATCACTGAGCTACACCCCTAGCCTCAGACTTACATTTCTAGAACCAAGGATTAAGGTCCCTAAAAATTGGAAGGCTAGGACCAGACTCTACCTGAATGCTTCAGAAGAACTGGGAAACTCTGAACTACAGAATCTAGGCAGTCTCAGATAAGCCAGTGTTTTGACCTCTGTGTTGGCCCTGTGTTTTGTCCTCTAGCAGTCCTGCTGTTTTTAGATGACTTGATGAAGGCATGTTCAGAGTGTATATGTTCTTTTATGAAACTGTAATATTAAACCAGCATCACTGTGTCTAAATACAGATGAGTATTTTTGATCTGTGAGAAATGTTATTTTTTTGGTAATAACTAAAATATGTTTAAGTGTTTTATTAATATTAACTAAACATTTTAGAAAGTATAATAAAGAATAGAAAGTTTCTATAATATACTTTTTTTTAATACATCAATAACATACCTAATTATTTATTTATTCATTTATTGAGATAAGGTCTCAACTATAGAGCCCAGAATGGCCTGCAATTCATTGTCTTCTTGCCTCAGACTCCCAAGTACTGGGATTATAGGTGCATGCTACCATGCACAGCTTCTACTTGTCTTTTATATAAAGAATATTGAATGAAAGAATCTATTTCAAATGAATCATTGTATCTATCCTTCTATGCCTTCAAACTTTCATTTTGCCTCATACTGAGTATACAGCTTGATTCTGCAAATAGTTTAGTGAAAATATTCATTTTAAGAGCAGCATTTTTCACCAACTATGTGCCAGATATAATTTCTGTGTGTTTTATGCACATCAACTCATTAAGCCTCACAGCACCTTCTGTGTTGGTATCCCTGTTTTATGGGGGGGGGGGGGGCACTGATGGAACTGAGGCGAGGGGAGGATCATGTAGCTAGCCAATGACATGCCTGAGATTCAACGTGGGCAGCTGGCTACTGGAGCCTGTCCTTTAACCGCGTGCTGTGCTGCCTCCCAATATTACTAAGGTAGAAAAAGGAAAGGTAATGCATTGTGTTCATTTTGAAGGGCATGAAGAAAAGTAGAAAAAGTTTAATTATATAATCAGTGATACATATAGTAATAAAAATGTGTATGTTTCCAAGTAGCATCATTTTATCAGTTTAATAGCTTATGAAACTTTGCTTCAAAGAGGTTACCATTTGTCCAGAGTGGCAAAACTGTTAAAACCCAATGCTTAAATTGGAGCCAAACCTTAAGAAACCAGGAAAGCAGTCTCCTGAGAGTATTGTGAGAGAGTCGGGTGATGATTTGTGTCTCCAACTCTTTGATTGAAGTAATGAATAACTCGACTAGAATTTGGGATTTGGTGGAAATCATAAAAGGAAAGCCAAGAAGAAAGTAATGGTTTATTAGAAAATCAATTTGAGATGTAGGGGAAATAAACATTTGGTATAAATAAGAGACTCATATAAGTTCCAGTATGGTTTGCCCAAATATTTATGAGGTCATTTTAATGAGATATAAGTAGCAATAAAGCTTCAATAGAGTAAAATAAATATTAATACTTCAAAGTTATTACCATGACATGACTGTACTCCACAAATTCAAAATGGATAGCTTTGTTCTCTTATTGGATTTTTGCTAAAATTAAACATTTTTATCATTAATTTCTTTTCTTTTTCCTTTTGTAGACCGGAAACTAATTTCTTCTGACTATTACATCTGGAATTCTAAAGCACCTGCTCCAGTAACATATGCATCATTGTTACCATGATTTTCTCATATTCAAATGGGATTTAGATGATGGTAATATTCTGTAGTAAAATCATAGTATTTTTATTTCTTACATGTATTCATATCACCTGTGACTGAAAAATCACTGATTTCTTTATCCAAACATTCATATCTGTCGGTTTTAGTCTGATACAATGTGAAAGAATATTTTCAAGGCTAATGTCTCCATTTTTTGTTACCCTCTGTCTGTCTTCATGCCAGTATGACTCAGAACACATAAAAGTAGTGATTCATTTTGAATTACGATCAGTCTTGGGTCTCCATGCCATATGTTCTTTCCTGTCCCTGTGGCAGGCCTCCAGATTCAGTCCCAGCCAGGACAGGGCCAATTGTGGCATCCTGTGGGGCAGACCGCCCTAGTCAATCAGAACCCCTTCTTTCAGTAAGAACTCAGCCTTCTCCTGGTGCAGTCTCAGGCAGCTGTCCTGTGTGTTGTAGTTGATTTACAAGGAAATTATGTGCTTATCCAAACCTCAGTACAAACAGCATGCTTTTACAGAATACCCATGATCTGGTTAAAATAATCATAAATCCTTTCTTTCAAAGCAGCCAGTGGAGTTAATGTTCAAATAGTAACCCACTCTTCATCACATCTCTCCTCCTGGCCAATAAAAAGCCCTGCTTTTTCTATTTGATGTTCTAGAGCTACTTTCTTTCTGAGACTGGGTCTCGTGGAGCCCAGACTGCCTGGGACTCACTGTGTAGCTGAGGATGACCTTGAGGTCCCACTCAAGTGCTGGGATTACAGTGGTGTATCACCATGTCCAATTTATGCCCTTCTAGGGATCCAACTCGGCTTCATGTGTGCCAGGCAAGCACCCTACCAACTGAGCTGTGACGCTAACCCCTCTCAAGCTCCTTTAACTGACTTAATAATCTGCAAGAATGACGTGTGTCTGAGATGCCAGTCGACCTAAGAAGGCTGCAATAACTTCAGAAGAGGAGCATAATCATCTATGATTGTTTAGTGTCCTGGGACAAGGTTTTAAAAATAATTTTCGGTATTATACTCTTTGTTTTTTTTTTTTTTAATTAAAATCTGTTAATGAACGAACTCAGGTAAATACTCAAAAGCCTTTTCATGAGTAAAAAGTATCATTTATACTTATTTAATGTAGCATTTTTTTTCTTTATCTGTCCCTGTCATTTCTTTTTACCATCTTCTTGATTCCTTCCAAACTACCTAGCCATGCTCTTTATCCTCTACCCATTTCTCCTATTACACATATCCTGCTTCAGAGCAGTTTGCTCTCGTCAAGTTCGACTTCAAGCGACCATTAAAAAAATGTAAAGATCCTGAGAACTTAGCTGACACCAGCTGAAGCCTGACAGAAAATAGGACTTGCAGATTGATCTCTAATTAGATTGATCCTGGCTTCTGTTTCATTTTTGTCTTTTTTAAAATGAGTCTTCTAAAAAAAAAAAAAAAAGGCTTAGAAAAAGCTGCTGATTCTTTGAAGGAGAGTTACAATCATTGAAGGGAAAATGTGTGTAAACTTAGGACTCAAAATCAATTTTTTTAGTTAGGGTCAGTCCTCATTATGCACCCTCATTGCCTGCAAAGCATTATCATAGCACTGAGTTCTGTTTTCAGTCATCCTAAGTAAGGAGAAGGGAGTAACTGCCTGACAAGGACAGTGACTTGCTGTCCCGACTGACCCGAAGGGAGTCAGCAGTGGAAATTCTTTTGTGAGAAGAAAACATTGTCCCATAATGGTTTTTTCTCACTCCTCAACTCAAAGCTTAACATTTTACTTCAATTTATTAGTGGAGCCTTTTGGAAATTTTGATTGTACAAATATTTAGCAAATTATACTAAGGTAGACAAGACACATTCATCTAGTGAGTAGGGAAAGATTCAGTATATAATCCTTGAGGCAAACTCTCTTCATAAACAAATTAGAAAAACCAGTGACCTCTAATTTGACATTTCTAGAAACCTGGGGAAAATCTAGGGGTTCCTAGAAAAGCGTGGCGTGATGGGGAACCAAGGCCATCTGTTGCCATTCCGTTCTGACACAACACTAGAAGCTAAAAGCCAGCCCACATTTCATCCCATTGAGATCAGCTGGGCACACTGATGCTTTTGATTTTGTCTAGAAACCTGTCACTTCAGGATAATTTCTGAAGACAAAGCTTGTTCCCAGTTTGGTAGGTGACCTGTTTAATGTTTTCCCTGTGTCTGGGAACTCCTTAGTGTAATTAGCGACCTTTGAACTCCACAACTAATCCTGAGCTATTTTGTATTCCTTACTCATCTTTAAGGCTGGACCTTTCTTTTCTTCAGAGTCCACTGCCACAATTAAAGAAGAAACAGCTGCATTTCAAAGGGATTCCGATTCCAGAAGCTTAATCGTGATTGACATGTTCTTATTCTAAGCTATAAGACACTCTAAGAGTCCTTTCTTTGGTTAAAACTTCAATCATTTTCTAAAAAATTATCTCACTATGGATTTTATTCATTTTCTTTGATAGCTTTTCTTTTCATTTTTTTTAACTTGAAAGGTGCTTTGCATTTGCAGTGAATATGAGCATCGACTTCCAGTGACAGATTTGGATGGTGTCAGACCTGCTCTAGATACAATATTGCTAAATTCCCTTTTAGTGCCAAAATGTGATTATGAAATCTGATATCTATGCTGTAATTATTCTTACTCAACCCAAAGGGTTAAAGAAAGTTTTAAATATCTGAGAATGAACTCTAGAAAAGATGGGTCATGATTTGGGTGAAATCTGTTCTCCATTTTTTTTTTTTACTAAGCAATACCGTAAAGCCCACAATGTAGTAGTTAAACAGTGGGGATGTTTTGTACTGTTAAATGATTGAGCCTGTCAACTTAAAAGTAAGTAGGCTTCTTGGGAATCTCAGGAGTCTTTAAATTTTATTTAAACATTAGCCTATCTCAAAATCTTTTTCTTTTCATGCCATCTTAGTATTTCTACTGTTACAATATTGTGGTCTTAGATTTCATGTGCTTTGTTTAGCAGCGGACATTTTGCACATAGTATCCATTGCTGATTTTTTTTTTTCTGTTATTGTTGTTAACAATATTTAAAAAACTTTAACAGGCCTTCAGATTCCTCCACTGCCCCCGGGAGGTAGATAGGTGGACTTCCTCTGCGGGGATTGCTGCCCTAGTAGAGGAGTTGTTTCTAAGACAAAGGTCAAAAAAAAGGATGTTAATAAACAGTCCTCAGGTTTAAGGGACTTTTTAGGATTACATCTTAAATTCCAACAAATCAGATTTAGGAGTTGCTGAAAGTGAAATTGATCCATCCCTCATCCCAACTTTGCAATACTTTCCTGTTCTGACATCATTTAGATAGTTAGCTGTATTATCAGATTAAAAACCATTGTACCCGGCTGCTGAAAGGAGAAGGAGGCAAAAAGCTAAACATGGGATGAATTCTGAACCTTTTAACCTGGCTGAAGTATGTTGGTTGCTGTTATGCAAATACCTTCAATCCTCTGCTAAGTTCCGTGGAAATAATTTTCTTGAATGACAGGTTGATTCAGCAAGGATTCAGTCGGTGATTAATCCCCCTTTGATCTGGGGTATTCACTTAACTACCAGTTACCTCGTTCTGACAAAGTGCAACTGAGATTAGGGAGATCACTAGAACACTACCAGCCCGTGCGTTTATTCTCTATAACCTTTTAAAGCAAGGGCCAAGAATGCAATTTATTCTCAGTTTTTGAAGATGCAAAGTCCTGCCTGCTAAGTTAGAAAGTCAATTGAATACCAAATGAAGTTTATTTCTTACATAAGAGAACAAACATTTCTTTTTTTGCTCTGCCTATCAATGATATTAGGAATCATAGGCTTTGAAGAGAGAGAAAAACAAAGGCTACATTCCAAGTACAGCTTCTTGTTTTGTGTCGTGTGCTAGAGTGCATGCTTACTGCCCCCAGATAACCCAAGAATCAAAGGAATGGCTACAGTTATGCTAAAAAAACACTTGTGTTTCATGTGTCTTTGAATCCAGCCACCCCCGGACCACTAGAAAAAACTCAGTGTAGTACAGAAATCCAGCTAGGGAGACATGCAGCACACAGTCTTGTTAGCTTTTATTTTCGTGAGGAAGTAGATAGAGCCTTATATTCTCATTAAAATAATAACTGCATTCATTTCTCCATAACTGGTATCATTGCCAAAGTACGTGAAAAGTCATTCCCTTAAGTGTTTTCTGCCTTTTGCTTTATCTTTTCTTTCATATATAGACTTTGAAATATCTGTGCAGTTCTAAGAAAAAAAATCAGATGTATTTCATGCTGTTTTTCAAAGAATTCATTTTTTAAAACTATTATGTTAGTGTTAGTATTTATTTTTCAAAATGTCAAATTGAAGATTTATTCCTTTAGTATACTTCATGTCCTATAAATACATAGGTACATAATATACATACCATTATTTGTAACAAAATTTGTTTTTAATTTTTTATCAATGATTAACTTTATAAATAAGACAAAACATTCTTATAAATGTTTTGTAGTTGCTCATTTTCCTAGTAGCAATCTACAATAAAAGTTACTGTTTAAATCATTTCTTACGCTTTTCTGACTCAAACCTTTTGTAATTAATTTATAAATCAAAACAACTCAAAGAAATGCATACGTAAGTTTGTGACACACTGGCCTCCTGTAGTTCCAATTTAATCGTCAGTTTTCAAATACTTTGGAAGATCAGAAAAAAATGTCAAAGGTCAAGATTCCATAGTTATGTTGCTAAGAAACTCATGTTTTTAGTAGTTAACTACTCCATGTAATAAATAGTGAGGTAATAAAGTATTCACTGTAATTTAAAATATGCCATTATGGAATATACATATATATATATATATATGTTATATATGTATATATATAACATAGGCATTTGTGTGTTTCTGCAATGTGTTCCATGCTGTGTAGCTGAGTTTACCTGTGAGCCATTTCAGCATTGTTCATACATCTCTACAAACAGCATTAGTTCACAATATTGAAGATTCATTGAAATGAAACTTGCTAAGGGTCCTATGAGATTTGTCTTAGAAAATAGTTAAAAACCTTAAAGAGCTGGTAGCTTTCCTTTTTCTTCACCACCCGTTTTATACCTGTAACATGGTGTAACATAGGTAGCCTGCAGAAGCACTGTGGTTTAACTCCCACTCATAGCTGCCCTGTAAGCATGATACCCTGAGGTCTAGGTTTTCCTTAAGCCCTGGATACTTTGTGTGATTGACACCAGTGTGCCTTAGTGTTTGATGTTCCAGTCCTAACAGATGAGGGCCGAATGCCCAGGAATGGAGAGATGAGTTTTCCTATAGGAGGTACAAATTTGCAGACTGCGTGTTTCCTTTAAATGTCCTTTATTAGATGATAGTTTCTGTTTTAAAAAAAAAAAATCATTTTTGATAAATACTAGTAATGATGATAATTTAAAAAATTAAAAATGTTTACCTTTTCTTCAAGGCACTTGAGTGCCCTCTGCAGGTTACAAGCAGATGATTAATGACTATAATTTAAAACTGGGTTTTTTTTCCCCTATTCAAAAAATATCACCTGCTTCCTTCAGATCCAAAAAAAAAAAAAAAAATGTGATCCTATTTGTATTGTTCAGTGTTAATTGTCGGTGATCAAATTGGGAATTTCCTTTCTCTGCTGGTTTTATTGTTGAGTTTAGTACAAGGAATGTCATACCAGTGAAATATCCAGAATTTTATCTAGGGCTCTTTAGACATTGGACCTACAGTAGCGCACATTCCCTCACTGAAAGAAAATATGGGGAATATTTCAATATATTTAAATTTATTCAAAACTTTGAGAATAGCTTCATGTTACCGTTTATCTTTTTTAAAAACCCATACATTTGAAATAGCAAGCCCTGCTTTTTCAGTTTGCATCAAGTAAAATGACATGAATTCTAAAATTTACACCTTTTAAATAATAAAGTTTAATAATTACATGAATGAAAAAATTAAAAGTTGCACAAGTAAATCTGGTGGTGTCATGTTAGGGGTCCGTGTTTTAAGGGACCAGTCGACCTCGCTTTGGTATTGTTAGTCTGTAGGCTTCCCAACTAATAAAAGTATTTTTAGTTGAAGGCAGCATTTTCCCCTCTGAGGTGTAGAATATGCCCCATGCAGAATACACGAGCCCCTCGACTTAGTGTACGCTTCCTTTCTTTTGGGCACAGCAGATTCGTCTCTAAGATATAGTACATCTGTGACGCTGTAGAGCTTGGTGCTGCTGGCACTTCTCATTCAATTAACTCAGCAAGGCTGCCGGGGAAGCTAAGTATGAGAACAAGAGAAGTGACTTGATCAGATTCGTAGAAACAGATTTCTTTGCAAGCAGTGTAATGATTCTGATCATCAACCTTGAAAAGCAAATTAGAACAGGCAGATGACTATTGAAAATTCTTCCAGTGCTCCGCTGTTGCTACTGTGATGGTCATGGCTCAGCCAGAGGCAGAGGAAACACACACTGCTTGGGGTCGACAAAGGAAACATCATTAAAGTGAATGTTTACATTGTGTTTATTGAAGTGTTCAAAGTCTGTGTGTTGCCTCTTCAAGCAGCCTGCTGCTCTTCGGAGGATTAAAACTGCATAGCTGATAGTAAAAACCAGTTACTTAGACATTATACAGACAGATGGCTTTGAAACAGAATAGTGCTTTTGCTTGTATTTTTTTTTTTCTATAAAAACTGTATCCCGTTCAGGGTGAGGGACCTTCATTTACTCCTACACATTCCACTTTTTTCCAAGTCCTTTATATGACTTTCCTCTCAGAAACTGTTATGCTAAAATAATGGTTTTATTTCTTAATACACCAAAAATAACAGAACATGAAAATGATTATGAAATTACTGGCATGGCTGTCCAATTGAGTATTAGTGTGTGTTGGACAGCTTCTTCCAGATTGGTGTGGGGACTCTTGGGAGCGACATTTATCTTGAGCTCCCTCACACAAATTAAATGGATAATGGCAGAGTCACTGTATAACAAACATGCCAACCTGACATTTGAGAGTTTAATAAATAGTATTTGTACCAGTAAAATGAGAAAGTTGACAGAAATATCGCAAGTTTAGCTTTAATCTTATTGTTGTTGTTTTGTTTTTTGAGACAGGGTTTCTCTGTGTAGTCCTGGCTGTCCTGGAACTCTCTCTGTAGACCAGGCTGGCCTCAATCCATCTTCCTCTGACTCCCAAGTGCTGAGATTAAAGGCATACACCTTCACCACCCGCCATTACTGATCTTCCTAATATGAACAATATAAATTACTTTTCAATTGTAAAACTAGTATGGCATTTAATAGGGATTAAAGGGGCTGGGTCTGAGATAGCTCAGTCAGTAAAAAGTACTTGCTTCATAAGCTTGACCTAAGTTGGCTCTCCAGTGCCCACATGACAATCCAAGGTGTAATGGCTTGTACTTGTAATCCCAGCTCTAGAGAAGCAGAGACGGGCAGATTCCTGGGGTGCATTAGCCAGCCTGAGCAGCGAGTCCAACGCCCCAGTGAAAAGCCGAGTCTCAAAAAACAAAGTAGATGGCTTCTGAGGAGCAACACCCAAAGTTGACCTTGGGCCTCCATGTGTGTGGCCACAGTCACTTGCATACACAAGAACATGCACATGTGCACACACACACACACGAAAGTTGAAGTACTACACTCTCCTGCATCCCTTAGGTGATGTTGATTGAAAGTTCATTATAGAACCCCTTGCAAAGTAGCTAAATTCTGAAGGACTGTTTTCTTAGACTCACTATCAAGACAAATTGTTAATCTCTATTTTCATTCACCGTTTCTGCAACACATGGAGCATCCTACATTGATTATTTCATAGTTCAGAATCAATAAAAATCCTTTTTCTGTAATGAGAAGATTTGTATGAATCTAAAATAAAGCAGGTTCCAGTCCTCTGACGTGGCTTTTGCAGATCAGTAACAGGAGAGGGTTAGTGATGCTTGTAACCTTTTAAACTAATGTCCTACCAAAGGGCTTCGTGTGTGTGTGTGTGTGTGTGTGTGTGTGTGTGCATATGTGTTTTGTGTCCTGAGAATTGAACCCCAGGGCTAAGCATGTGCTCCACTACTGAGCTATATTCTCAGCCTCAAGGAATTCAACTAATATGACTGTCACTGGCCTTAAGCCCAAAACGCATCTTCCCTTACACATACTAAAATAGCACATACTATTCATTGTATTTAATGTTGAGACCTAAACATGAACTAGACACATCAGAATGAAAAGTTGCTGAGCAATCCAGAATCGAAACTGGAGTCCTTGTGTAGTTGATGCCTAATTTTAAACTTTCAACATGGTTCTCCTATTTTTATGGCACTCCAGATGTAGGCAAACAAGAAAGTAGTACAGACTTGGATCGTGCATTATAACTTCTACAATGTATTGATATTTTAATATGGAAAAATACTCTTCACCATTGTTCATACAGAAACTGTCCAAAAGGATGGTGGCTGAATCACCAGGTAGACAAGAGGAGCATCCCAAGGGCAACTTACATCTCTGTAGGTCTGTCCGACAAGCCTGAAAAGACAAAAAGTCGATTACAAAGAGCCCATTTGTGCAAGAAAATACCTTTTGCCTCCAAGTGGTTTCAGTTTGGATGTGTAGAATAAAGTAATTGCGTTTAATTCAGTGTGTTTAACATGCCAGGTTAAATCCAGATATGAACATGCCTTCATATTAAATATGTGTCTTCCCATTGACCCATTTTATTGCTACATTGTCAGTGAAGAAACTATAATGTATAGATACTATTAAAGGGAAAACATACACGAGGAAATTCCATATGATCATATCAATACTGAAATGCATATGATTTATAGTCACTCATTCACATCTAGGAAAATTTCTGCCTTGTAACATTACAAGCCATATATTCATTGGAAGTGTGTGTGTGTGTGTGTGTGTATGTGTCCTCAAATTGATTTATTTTACTATGCAAATCCTTTCCCTAGCTCCTACCTAATTTTTTGGCAGTGACATTTATCTTCACATCTTTTTATTACCAAAGCCACTAGGAACAAATAAGAATCTGAGGAATGGTATAATGCGTAGCAGAATCTTAAGTGTGTGATAAAGACAGTTGTCTTCCCACCTAGACACATCAACATCTGTTATTAGATGATGTGAGTGTGAAAAGCTCCCTGTGCAAGCTGTGCTTTGACTGCATTGCACACAGGTAAGGTGGACTCTGATTGCCACTTCTAGCACTCTGGGAAGCTCGTGGCATTAACGGCACCACTCACTGCAGAGTATTCAGTTTGTAAGACTTAACGTTAGTTAAGGTTGCGGTCCTGGGAGATGCGTGGCTCTGCTTCAGTGAACCTCAGAAATTCCCTCCTGGAACTTACTCTACAACAAACAGCTTTGTAGGCTCCCCGCTGTTTCCCAGAGCAAACCTGGTTTGATTTGATAC
Organism: Peromyscus eremicus; assembly: GCF_949786415.1. Taxonomy (NCBI): domain Eukaryota; kingdom Metazoa; phylum Chordata; class Mammalia; order Rodentia; family Cricetidae; genus Peromyscus; species Peromyscus eremicus. The sequence continues at coordinate 71,966,378 of NC_081425.1, read as the reverse complement.
TATATGATCAGGGAGGCACCCCCTTCCATAAAGTCACAGCTTTTGACCATTCCTGTACAGTGATGAAATGGACTTGCTAATGTCTAAGAAAAGTATGTGATTCTCCCTCTCTCTCTCTCTCTCTCTCTCTCTCTCTCTCTCTCTCTCTCTCTCTCTCTCTCTCTCTCTCCTCTGTGTGTGTGTGTGTGTGTGGTGATAAAGATGGAAGGAACACAGAGCCTTGCACACTTACTAAGCCAGTACTCTGCCACTATTCCCAGCCCCCAGTGATACTTTAAACATTTCTTTTAACCATACGACCAAAGAATAGTCCTTGACGTCACAAAGGCCTGATTTCACATCCTAACGCGCTGTTTACAAGCTGGGTGGTCCCGGGGAAGTTATTTAACCTTTGTGGTCTTTGGTTTCTTGTTTCTTGGGGTTACTGTGAGCACTGAATGATACCAAGTTAGAAATTGGTAAGTATTTAATGCCCATTCCTTTCTATATCAAAGATTTGTAACCGCCTTTCCATGGACCTGTCTGTTTTTAAATGCCTGTAGTTTTGAGCGTGCAGCTGTGTGTTATGTTGCAGCAGCTGGTCTGTTGCCTCACTGGGGCCTTAGAGTCAGTAAACAGCTGCAAAACAGGGGGTGTTCCGTCCTGAATTCACAGAACGACATTCACTCAAAAGTCACATAAACAATAGTCATGTTTAGTAAAAGCAAAGCTGAGTGAAAGTAAAATTTGCCCTCAGAAACAGTGCACAAATTCAATGATAAGCCACAAACTGTTAATGGAGCTCAGTTGATTTCTGGAGGTCTTTCCATTGTCCAAAGAAAGGTATGTGTCATTTATGATAAATTCCTGTGAGTGGAAGTCACTGTGATAAGATGAATCACTGATTAAATATGAACTGGCTATCTGGTAGAGATGACTATATTGTGAACATTCTATCGTATTTATTATGCCATACCTGCCCAGAAAGAAAAAATGTAAGATTTGACTAAGGGCTTGCTTTCCCAGAATTTACAATTTACAATTTACAAAAGATCTAAAAGTGCTTAGATCTCTTTTATTTATTTATTTAAATGTTTAAAAGTATTTAATTGACAAATACTTGTCAGGTGGCCTGACTTACAATTTAATGGGACATTACTGAGTTATAAAATTTAGCTTCTAAAAAGCTGCTTCATTTGTTTCAAAACAAGGGCATTCATGCTAAAGGGAAAATAGTAATTACAGAAAAGAGACTTTAGGGCTGGAGAGATGGCTTGGTGCTTAAAAGACTGACTGCTCTTCCCTAGGACCCAGGTTCAATTCCTAGCACCCATGGGGCAGCTCACAACCATCTGTAGCTCCAGTTCCAGGGGATCTGACACTCTTCTGGCTTTCAAAGGCACCGGGCATGCTCATAGTACACACACATACAGGTAGTCAAAACACCCAGATAAATGAAAACAAATAAATGATATTTTTAAAAGAGACTTTAATTTGTTGGAAAGTGGACGGAACTGGTGATAGCTGTACTTAGGAAAACAAGCCAGGCTCAGAAAGACAGTTTTATCTTCTGTGTGGAATCTGTATTTAAAAAGTACAAGACATGAAGAAGAAGGGGATCTTTTGGGGAAAAGGAAGGGGACCAGTGGGAGGAGGAGGATGGAGAATGAGGATTTGAATATTCAGTGCATGGTCTACGTGCCTGGAAATGTCACAATAAAGCCCATCATTTTGTAAAATGAATACATTCTAGTGATTTTTAAAGTAAGAGTGGCACAGTGCCTAATAAAGGAGGTTTTCTTCCCTCTAATTCTATCAATCCTTTTGCCCAAATGAGCTCCATGCGGTACTGTGGAGCTCCAGATTTCTGTGGGCAGGAGACGCGATCCTGTGTGGGGAGCAGCATCTCCACCAGAGCACCAGACTTACTGACATCTACAGAAGTGAATGACTGGATGCCGAGGGCCACAGGTGGCCCTCAGGAACTTCTGCTGCAGACCACCCTGTCCACTCAAGCTGCTTCCTAACATTCAACTCCTGTGCCCATCACCCCTCACACATATGGTTGTCAGTGCCCAAGCACTGTATATACATCTCAGTAGTTATTTCTCTTTGTATTTCCTTTTTTTTTTTAATATTTATTTATTATGTATACAATGTTCTGCCTGCATGTATACCTGCATGCCAGAAGAGGGCACCAGATCTCATTATAGATGGTTGTGAGCCACCATGTGGTTGCTGGGAATTGAACTCAGGACCTCTGCTAGAGCAGCCAGTGCTCTTAACCTCTGAGCCATCTCCCCAGCCCCCTGTATTTCCTTTTTATCTCTGCCAGATGCACTGGTTTTACATTGCCAGTTCTAACAAAATTTCTGCTGATTTTTAAAAATAAATTCACATAAAGGAGAATGTTGAATAACAGTTAAGCAATAACCGTTCAAGGTACATATCTAACATAGAAGTTGAAACTCAGGATGCACAAACGTGACCTAGGGCCTTCATAGAAATCAAAGCTAGATGCTTAGGGAATCTATAATAGAGGAAAGCGTCATACTGTCTAAGATTTACAGTGAAGCTTGAGGAGTTCGTGACCAGCATAGTGAAGGGTGTACTCTGATGGGTTAGGCCGAGCATGGTTCAAATACCATCTCTCTTCAAGCAGACCTTGGGCCCAGGGTCCTCACTTTCAAAATAGTACTATTACCTTGTAACATGAGTGTATGGATTACATGAAGTTGCACATGCTTCTATTCATAGCCTCTGAGCATGAATACAGGTTTTTTTTTTTTTTTGATGTTTTAGTAAACTAGGAAAAGGCCAAGTGTTTACATATTTTTTTGATAACGTTTTTGTAAACTAGGGAAAGGTCAAGTGTTGAATCTTGCAGCACATAGACTTTATCTCAGTGGCAAATGAGCTAACAAGAGCGTGCGCAGACACACAGAAAATGAGCACACACTGTTTGCAGTGATGCTGCTACGGTCCCAGCTCTCAGAAGGCTAAGAAAGGAGAAAAATGAGATCCTACCTTACGAAAAGAAGGAGATGGAGGGAAGGAGAAAGAGATGACGCAAGTGAATGCATACACATATCCTTATAACTGATGAATTTCTCTGTTTTGTTAACCAGGAAGCCAAGAGCTGAAATTCCCGCCTTTATTAAGGGAGTGAAGAGTCTTTTCTCCACACGTGGTTAGCAGCTTTTAAAAATGGTTTTAATTACACTATTCTGTCTCTCCTTCTGTCTGTGTCTCAATATATTTTGCCCCGTTATGTTCTACTGTGCTACACTCTTGCCCTAGTCCTGATTGATGCTATGCTATTCTGTGTTCATTGTAATTTTTGAAAAATTTGGAATAAGGCTAAAAGTAATTACTTTTGCAAATAATGGCATGAGTCCACTGCTCACTAAGGATCTGGGCCCAATTTAAGGGGGAAAACATAGAGAAACACAAATCTGATTTTTGTCAGGCATTTTCCTGTCAAACGTTTGATTATGTTTCATTCCTGCCCAAACATAGTTACATTATTTATCAATAAGGCCTTCACTTCTAATATCATTAGAATCTGATGGATTATTAAAAGTGGGAGTGGCTGGGGATGCCTGAGTTCCATCTCCTGAACCCACATCCTTCCCCCTTGTGAGCCCTGCAATTGGCTGGCCAGCCTTTCCTAGTCAGCCAGCCTCGGGTCCCAGTGAGAAATGATGTCTCAAAAGAGCAAGGCGAATGGATCCTGAGGAAGGACAACTGAGGCTGCCACAAACACACAAGCCCATACCCACATGTACACACCAAGAAAGAAACTTTAAAAAAAAAAAGCACATCAAGCTGGCTGTGGTGGCGCACACCTTTAATCCCAGCAGTTGGGAGGCAGAGGCAGGCAGATTTCTGAGTGTGAGGCCAGCCTGGTCTGAGTTCCAGGATAGTCAGAGCTACATAGTGAGAGTCTGCCTCGATAGACAGATAGATCAATAGATAGATCGATAGATAGATAGATAGGTAGATAGATAGATAGATAGATAGATGATTGATTGATAAATACATAGATAGAGTGATAGATGATAGATAGATAGATAGATAGATAGATAAGTAAATAAATAAAATAAAATCACATCAATAACTGCATGAATGTATGTTTTCAAAGAAAGCTACAGTTCCAGTAATGTTCTTCCCAAAAATACTTAGGGGACCCCTCTGAAAAATCCTTGGAAGCTACTTTGGAAGCCCTAGGAGGAGAATGAAGCTTGTAGCTTCCTCTTCTTAAAAAACAAACAAAACAAAACACAACCTGCATTTATTTCTTTTGTGAAGGCGTGCACACGTGCGAGATCAGAGTGCAACTTGCAGGGTCAGTTCTCGCCTTCCACTCCATGGGTCCTGGGGATTGAACTCAGGCTGTCAGCCTTGGTGGCAGGCATCTCTACCCACTGGACCATCCTGCCAACCTTGGTTGGCAGTACAGACATAATAAACCCACATTTCTAGAAGCCAAAATATTTCAATATCAGAGTTGTTTGGGTTCCATTTACACAGGTCATAAAGATAAATTCTAAAAATAAAAGTAGTAATTTGGGGATCTTTTGAAGAAAATATCTATTTTGACAGGAAAATTACAGCAATTGCACCTGGAGTGTGGTACAGTCGAGGGTTGAGATTGCTTAAAATGAAGAGGAAATAAAAGCATGTTTGTACACATGTTTTCGTATTCTGATTTGAATGCCCTATCAAGAGAAACTAAGAATTATGGTTTATGGATCATTCTTATGACAATCTTGTGGTTATTTGTATTTTGTGCTAAATATTTCCTTACATTTTTACTTCAATTATTTCTAACTGTTCACCCACAAACACTGTAAGGCTGACATAATTACTTCTTTTTAATTCACAAAAGGTGTGTATTTACCTATTTGTTATATTGCTGTTCATGCTAGCATGCTGCTTCTGTGGCACGACTATTTTGAACACACAGAAGGTAAATAAATATTGTATGTTGCTGTGATGGCTATTCTTGACTACATCTGGAATTAACTAAAAACCCAGCAGCTGGGCACACCTGTAAGGGATTTTTTTCTTGATTGGATCATTTGAGGTAGGAAGATGCACCTTAAATCTGGGCCTCACCTTCTGGTGGCAGCGTATATAAAGGACATGGAAGAAGGAAGCTTTTGTTTTTGCCTGCTTGCCCTCATCCTCACTGGCAAGTTCATCTATCCTCCTGCTACGGCATTCCTTTACTAGTATTAGAACCTATTTTTTTTTATTCAGGGTGTCACTGTTACTGAAGATCAGTTGAGACATCCAGCTTCATGGACTGAAAGCTAATGGCCTCTTGGACATTTCATCAGGAAGCTGTCATTATTGGATTAGCTGGGCTATAGCCTGTAAACCACGCTAATAGATCCTATTCATATACACTATCAGTTAGCCTGCCAGTTATGTTCATCCAGAGAACTCTGCCTATACAGTTGCACAGAAAACCCAATAACTTAAGTCAATGTATGATAAGAATTATTATCTTGTAATGCAGTTAAAATGGAAGTAAAATTGGCCTCATTGGCTTAGTAATCACATAAAAATAAAGTCAAGGTGTAGAGCATATATTTGCAAGGTGGCAACTAATTAATAACAATCCCTTATTAATAGTGTCTAGAAGAACTTGGTGTACCAGCAGTATACAAAGTAGTGCCAAGCCTAGGGCAGACAACGGCTATCCATTGCCCCCATAGGGAAAAAGGTTTTTAGTAGTTACGACAGAAGGGACAAGAGTGAACATCAGAAAAGGAGTGTGGAGAATGTTAAATATGTATCTGTGGATGTGGCCACCAGCTGGGTATACTGGCATGCCTGTCATCCCAGCACTCAGGAAGCAGAAGCAGGAGGATTGCCACAAACTCTAGGCTAGTCTCATAATGAGTTTCAGGATATCTTGAGCTATAGAACAGTATCCTGCCACCAACCAAACCCAAACCATACTAGTACCAATAGGGAATATGTATTGAAGAATAAGGAAGTATACCGGCCTTTAATTCACATAAATGTATCTTAGAAACAGGAAGATTTATACCTAATATTGACCCATTACAATAATGTGTAAGAACATAATAACCAGTTAAGAGGATTTTAATAAAATCAAAACATCTTGCAAGACATCAGAGCCATTTAAATAACCGCACAATAGCATTGATTTGACCGTGTTCTCTTCAGCTCTGTTTTAGTTTAAAACAAATGGTTACATTTGTCTGAAGCACTCTTCAACTACAGAGGAAGACCTGATGTTTGGAAGGAATGCTCACCTCTCGAGCCACCTCAGGTGTTGGGCTGGCATAGCAACTGTACCCTGAGACCTAGCCGCACCTCAGGTTCTGCTTCTTTCCCTTTAAAACCAAGTATGCTTTTCAAAAGTGAAATTATGCAGCAGCACAAAGTTTGGAGATGAAAAGTGTCTGGTAAACAAGCTTCAACACGGCTCAGAAGTTAGGTTCTCCCAAAAGGAGTGTCACAGTAGAGTCTGTGTGGAGATTCAGCTGGGAATTCTCTATACTAATGTAGGTGCAGGACACAGTGTTTACTAACGGAGAGATTATTAGAGTGCTATCAGCTTGATTGCTTGAGCAAGAGGTGGTTTGGGGAGGATTGCATATGGCAGTAGCAAAAAGCAGCCAACTAGCACTTCCCTTTAGACCCAGCACTTGGGAGAGAGAAGCAGGAAGATCTCTGTAAGTTCAACATCAGCCTGGTCTACACAGAAAGTGAGTTAGAGCCTAGGCAGGGCTGTATAGTGAGACTCTGTTTTGAAATAGAAAAGAAAGGAGGTAGGGAGGGGAGGGAGGGAGGGAAGAGGGGAGAGGAGGAGAGGAGAGTGAAGAAGGGAGCTGAGGGAAGGGAAGGGAAGGGGAGGGAAGGGACAGGGAAAAGGGCAGGGAAGGAGGGAAGGGGAGGGAAGAAAAAACAGCCAACTTTTGGTCAGTTTTATTATTATGCTAACTTCCTGGCAGATAATGTGTCCCCTACATCAAGAGGGAATTATTCTGTATCCACATTACTGGCTCTCATCTCTGCCCCCCAAACATGCCTTGTATTGTGTAGTTTGGTGCCAGGTACATCTGGTAGCAGAAGGCAGAGGTATGGACTCACCCCATCCTTATGTGTTCAGCAGCATTCACTGGGTGAGAAGCAGATCTAAGGGTGCTCCAGTCGCTAACAATTGTCCAGTCAGTGTGCGTCATCCAGATGCTTCCCAGTGCCTTTATGCTGCGTGATTAGCCATGTGTTGACCCTCACCGTGAATACTACAAAGCTTTGTTTACTCGTCTAATGCAGAGAAAACTCAGCTGACCTTATGTGCTTAGTTGGCCCTCGGCACTGGTACAGCCTTAGCATCCATGCTGCTCTTTCTCCAGGGCTCTCAGCACTTCTGTACTCCAGAATTTCTGGGATGACATCAAAGTTTCTGTGCCCCCAGGTAAGTACCAGGAACCTTTTGTGTTGCAGCATTCAGAGGATTTACTTTGCAATTAGCATCATAGAGTGGGTAAAGCTTTCCACAAAGCCCAGCGGTAAAACTTTTGAGAATGGGAGTATTCCTCATTGGGGTCTAGGGTCTCTGCGCTACTTCTCCATCACACTACGTCTGTGACCCCCTATCCATCCTGCTCATCTGGCCCACCCTGATAAGGTAACCATGGAACTTATTTGTTTATGATTGCAGATGGGGAACGAGGCCTCATGAGTTTAAGGGAGCTTCCTCCTTCATGAGCAGAGACTGGCAAATCTTTTTAATGAATGACTGGTTCTCTAGAGCTGAAACACAAAACCCAGATTCAAACAATGAGGGAAACTATACAATGACATCATCTACATCACTTCCCATATGGGAAGCAAATAGGGATGGGAGAAATGACTAGGTTCTCCCCGACCCCCATTTATTTTGTGTGTGTGTGTGTGTGTGTGTGTGTGTGTGTGTGTGTGTGTGAGAGAAACGGCTAGGTTTCCCCCCCACCCCCCATTTATTGTGTGTGTGTGTGTGTGTGTGTGTTCTCCCCCCACACCCATTTATTTCGTGTGTGTGTGTGTGTGTGTGTGTGTGTGTGTGTGTACATGCCACAGCACATATGTGGAGATCAGATGATAACCTGTAGGAGTCAGATCTTGCTTTTCACCATACAGGCCCTGAGGATCAAACTCATGTCAGGCTTTTACCTGCAAAGTCACCTTCCCTGCTCCCCTTTCCCTCCCTCTCTTCCTAACATCATGTCAATGTAGGTATTAAATTTTATCATTTATGTGCCACATAATTTTGAGAGAAGAGTCAAATTTTTACTAATATAGGAGAAGTGGTGGTGGTGGTGATTATGGGCAGATCACAGAAGAAAGAAAAACATAGAGTTACAAAAACCTTTCCCATACAGTGTCAGTCACACACACACACACACACACACACACACACACACACACACACACACAAAATGTTGGGGGCTGAAGAGATGGCTCAGTGGTTAAGAACACTGACTGCTCTTCCAGAGGACCCAGGTTCAATTCCCAGCAACCACATGGCAGCTCACAACTGTCTGTAACTCCAGTTCTAGTGGATCTGGCATTCTCACACAGACATATATGCAGGCAAAACACCAATGCACATAAGACAAAAATAAATAAATTATTAAAACATTTTTAACATATTGTATTTACAGGTAACTACTCATTAGCATCTACTAGCACCAGGCATTGTTTTAGGCATGGGGAAGAGGAGTAGAATAAAACCTCCCATTACCATGGAGTTGGGCTATAGTAGAAGATGGAAAATAAAGACATGAATGAATGAAAGACAAATGGGATTGTGTGTTTACACACTATTTGAAATGAACAAAGAAAGAGAACTAAAGGGCTTGGGGTGGAAGGGTGTGCAACTTTTACAACATAATGAATCCTGGTCACAGAAATGGTGGAAGGTAACAGAAGGCAAAAGAGAACCACTTAGCCATCCAGAAAGGAGCTGAACATGCTGTGAAACAGCTCTTACCCATGCTGCTCAGGATGGAGCTGGTCAGTGCCTGAGTGACACCTGAGTGTGCCTATGCAGTCCCCCAGCACAGGTGACAGTACAATCATTGCTACTTCTCAAACCTAATGTCTTGATAAAAGTGGACATACTTGAGAACAACTACTGTCATCTTGTAGAATATTTAACTAGGCAAAGATGTGTTACATTTGTTTATGCTACAAAATATTACTTAAACTGTGTAAAGGTGTGTTACTTTTGTTTATGCTGCATTGTTGCTGGAGTTTTCTCCAGTCCTGCCCAGGCCCACAGCCACTCAGACCCAAATAAACACACAGACACTTATATTATTTAAACTGTTTGGTCTAATGGCTCAGACTTCTTGTTATCCAGTTCTTATATCTTAAATTAACCCATTTCTATTAATCTATGAGTTGCCACTGGCTTGTGGCTTACCAGTACTTTACATCTTGCTTCTCATGGCAGTGGCAGCTGGCAGTGTCTCCTGATTCAGCCTTCCACCTCCCAGCATTCTCCTCTCTCCTTATCCTGCCTATACTATACTTCTTGCCTGGCTACTGGCCAATCAGCATTTTATTTATCATCCAATCAGAGCAACACATTCACAGCATACAGAACATCCCACAGCACTGCATTTGTTTAATGATGCAAGGATGTGTGTTTGATTATGTAAAGATGTGTTGCTGTTTCACCTTACCTGCCTAAGGCACCTGATTGGTCTAATAAAGAGCGGAATGGTCAATAGCTAGGCAGAGAAAGGGATAGGCAGGGCTGACAGGTAGAGAGAATAAATAGGAAGATAAATCAAGGCTCAAAAAGAAGAGGAAGAATGAGAGAAGAAGGAGGAGAGAACAAGGGAGATGCCCATGGCAAGAAGCCAGGCAGACACCACCCAGCAGGCATAGAGAAGCAGTTGAAGTAAGATATACAGAAGTAAGAGAAGAAGCCCCAAGGCAAAAGGTAGATAAAGAGAAACAGATTAATTTAAGTTAAAAGAGCTAGCCAGAACCATGCCTACACTAGGCCCAGCATTCAAAACTAATAAGTCTCTGTGTCATGATTTGGGAGCTGGTTAGTGGCCCAAAAAGAGAAATCCTGGTAGACTGTAATTTTACAAAACACCAAAAATTCTAAATTGCATTAGTGAACCTATCTTCCAAAACAGGAAACTCTACAGGCCTGATGGAAAATTGTGCTTGAAGCAGTGTACCCTGTGTACGAATGCTTCTCAATAGCCCAGAGTCTGCTGTTTGGCTCACCTTTCCATTTCCTTTGGCTTCCAGTAAGTATGGCTGAAGTCAGAAATTGGAAGTTTATAGTTCAAGAAATGCCCGGGAGAAGGTCGTCAGGAACTGGTGAGAGTGTTTTGGATCACCTGAGGTGCTGACACTTGGACCAGACCTGATCTTGAGTTACTGAGGCCAGTTGTCACCCTGGGGCATACGGGAACAAAATGGAAAGAGGAATGCATTTGGTGGAGGCAGCACCAGTCTACTTCTTTTTTTTTTTTTTTTTTTTTTTTTATTAAAGATTTATTTATTTATTACATATACAGTGTTTTGCCTGCATGTGTCCCTTCAGGCCAGAAGAGGGCACCAGATCTCATTACAGATGGTTGTGAGCCACCATGTGGTTGCTGGGAATTGAACTCAGAACCTCTGGAAGAACAGCCAGTGCTCTTAACCGCTGAGCCATCTCTCCAGCCCCAACTTCTTAAGACAACAAACTACACCCAGGCGGCGGTGGCGCACACCTTTAATCCCAGCACTCTGGAGGCAGAGGCAGGCAGATCACTGTGAGTTTGAGGCCAGCCTGGACTACAGAGTGAGTACCAGGACAGCCAGGGCTATGCAGGGAACTATGTCTCAAAAAAACCAAATAAAAAACTACATTTATATTTATTGTATATGTGTGTTAGTATGTGTGTACATGTTTATAAATGTGTGTTTGTATACATATTTGTGTGTGTGTGTTTGTGTGTGTATATTTATATGTGTGTTTGTATGTATGTATACATGTTTGTATGTGTGTGTGTTGGTATGTGTGTGTGCACATACAACAGTGTTCATAAGGAGGTCACAGAGTTCTTTCCATTTATCATGTGGTCCTGAGAATCAAACCCAGGTCCTCAAACTTGGCATCAGGCATCTTCACCCCCTGAGCCACCTCACCAGCCCCAGTAGGCTACATCTAAGAACCACTTTGTCCGCCCAGAGAGGTAAACAGAACTCCCACTTTCCCAAATTCAGTAAATTGGCCATGTAGCCACGAACAGCAGCAGCAGGGATGAAGGAAACCGCCAGGATTCCATGTACATGGGTGGAGAGGCCTGAGTCAGACAGAAGCTTCTTGTGTCTCAGGTAACAATGCCAGGAGTGTGTGTGCCCATTATTTACCTATATTTATCTGATACTCTGTACAGCAGTTCAGACACATGTCCAAATTGCACAAATATCCTTCACTGCTCTTTAAAGATTATTTTTATTATTTTATCTATACAAGTGTCTGCCTGCATATGTGTATGTACATCATGTGTGTGCCAGGTACCCTTGGAGGCCAGAAGAGGATGTCAAAGTGACATGGTTGTGAGCAACCATGTCAGTGCTGAGAGCTGAAACCAGGTGCTCAGCAAGAGCAACAAGCACTCTTTACCTCTGATCTATCTGTCTCCCCAGCCCCCATTTACTGCTCTTAAATTAAGGGGAAACCAAGTAAAATCACTTAGTCAATGCCACACAAGGTTTTAAATCCTGGTGTCCAGAAGGACAATAATTACTATTACACAGGTGTTTATTTATGCTATATATGCAGCACTTTAGGCTGATTCTGAACCTGGGTAACTAAGATAGCTGGGTGCCATGGACAACTCAGCTGTCCCTGGGACTAATCCCTGGGCATTGTCTCCTCAGTCCTTCAATAACACGTGCAAGTTGGCTCTTTCAGTACTTCCATTGTACGAAGGAGGAAAACTGGTGCTTCGGAAGGTTAAATGCTGAAGTGAAGCCTCTGAGGCCAGGGTAACCTCTTTTGGGAGCCTTCTCTCTTGTCCATCTTCCAGGACACGAGCCACATTTGCAAAGCGAAGCCTCACATCTCCTCTTTCCCTTGGAGAAAGACACACAACACCGAAGCTACGGAACTACCGTTGATCTGCGTCCATCTTCTCCCTAGTGAGGAAGTGTGGCCATGTCTTCCCACCTTCCCTCCTTAACCCCACCTTGCCCAGTGGTGGCATCTCTGGTCCACGTATGCTCCCCAGCAACCCTGACAACGATGACTCTTAGTCACCTTGAGTCCCTCCATTTCCACAAGAAAATGATTCACTCAAATCTCACAGTCAAGAGGCGAGACCATTGTGACTGTGGTTCTGTGAAATGTCTCCTTTGGGGACGGGCTGTGCATTGCAGAGGCTAATTGTCAGAAAGTTTAATTGTTGCTCTGCAACTCCCGCTTCCTCGTGTGCTGGGGCACACCATAGGTGCTAATAGTGAGAAAACCTGCCTGCAACCCCGCTACTCTCTTCATTAAGCTAATGGAACATTTTCCTCTCATTTTCTCCCCAGGGTGGCCGTAGGAGTACAACCTGATAATTGTTGCTCTTACGGTAATTGGAGGTGGTGGGAGTACATATAATCTTATTGTCTTTTCCGTGTGGTTGTAGTTTATTTATGACCTATTGATAATTCCCAGCCAGCCGCAGAAAACGCAGTGAGTTCTGCATTAGCGTTCCCTCCCAGGAGAGCGACTACTCAACAAAGACTATTATTAGCCAGAAAGAACACCTACCAGGGATGGCCCACCATACCAAATATAAACTTCCTTCCTGCGGAGATTGACCCCTCTGGGTATCATGGGTGGGTTTTTTGTTGTTGTTTGGTTTTGTTTTTCTTCACTAGAACATCTAAAGCCTTAATCTGTACCCTTATTTAGAGGCGAAGACTAAACTTCATGAACCATTTTGAGAGGCTCTCCAAGGCCACCACACACTTTACTCGAAGTGATGGCAGTTGTATTTAGCCATTAAAGGTGTTGGAGTACTGTAACCCCAGGAGAAAAACCTCCACCAGCCTCCACCCCCTTGCCTGGTCTGCTGCGCTGTGTTGAGTATAGTTTGGAGCCAGTAAGCCTTTCTCCCAAAAGAAGGACACCCTTAGAGCCAAGCACAATGCAGGGTGATGCACTGAAACGGAAACACTAGTATTTCAATGTTTCTTGATGAAAGAGCAGTCGTACCGCCATCTACAAGCTGCAGCATTTTTCAGGGCGTTGAGTATTTTCTAAAAAACTTTCCACAATCCATATCTTTTATATTTGGTCTACATTTACTGAGGACAACTCAGATGTTGATGACTTTTCTGATTAAAGTAGTTCCCATTTGTACACTGCTTTTTAGTTTTGGACAAGAAAATGTCTTCTAAGCTATGTATACAAAGCTCACAGGTATAAAGCCTTCCTTGGCACCCATGAGACCGTACCTTTATGTTTCTGCCTCAACCTGGACGCTGATGACGGATAGTATGTTTATTAGTTATGTGGGGGGATCTTCCTGGAACAAGCGTTCTAACACAGACGAGAGTGGGAGAGAAGAGGTGTCTGCAGTGGACCAAAGCCAGGAGAGCTCCTGAAACGATGCCAGGTCGAGTTTGTATTCTCATTTTCCACTCCAAACCCACCAGTTGGAGAGGACAAGCAAGTGTTTACAGAAATCGCACATGGGAGTCAGCAGGTTGTTCAGGCAATGACCCATTGTTTCAGCTATTTCTCCAGGTCATTCTGTTCCGGGTAACAAGTGAAGTCATGCTTGGCAAATAGGCACACCAAGCCATGCTTTAAGTGAATCACTAAATGAATCACTTAACCAGTATCTAATAACTGGTCTCTTCTACCTTATTCTACTTCTGTGACTTTTGTGTCACTGGGACCAAATACCTACCGGGAATGACTTAGAAGAAGGAACGTCCGTTTGTCTCACAGTTTCAGTCTGTCCTAGTGGAGAAGGCATGGCGGAAGGGCTTAGGCTGTGGTGCCTGGAGCTTGTGACTCAGCTGTTCACATGTCAGCCAAGAAGCAAAGAAGCAAGCTGGGGCCCGAGGGTCTATTTTTCCTAGACAGGCTCCACCTCCTACAGGATTTCAAAGAAGTACAAGATGGAGAACCTAGCATTTCAAACATGAGTCCATGGGGACATATCCAAACCCTAACAGTACACATAGTCAAACATTTGAATTTTAAAACCTAATAAACTATAAATTAACACTTTGCCAGGTATCTAAGAATGTAGAAATCACAGTGCTAAGAACCTTCAGGGATACTTCATTTTATATTCCTGTGGTGGGCAGGACAGTGAACTCCCAAAATCTCCATGTTCTTATAGCCACCACCTGTGACTACGTTGCCTTAGTTGTCAAGGACCTTATAGATATTATTCAATTAGGGATCCAAATATGGAAAATCAACGCTAGTGTCTGGTGAGGACCTATTTCCTAGTTTGTTGACCTGAACTGGCTTTTCGTTGTAAGCTCCTGTATGACTTGGATCTGAATTATCTCACAAAGGCTCGTATGTTTAATTCAGGCTTGGCCTCAGCACGGCAGTGTTTATAGGTGGCACTTTTGGGGAAGTCCTTGGATTTCTGAGGGCTCCGATCTCATCAATGGATTCATCCTCAGGTGGATTCACAATTGCATTGACTTCTGGGAGGCAGTGGAGACTGTAGGAAATGGGTCCTACTTGGAAGAAGTAGATCAATGAGGTGTGTGCCCCAGGGCTGTATCTTGTCTCAAAGTTGCCCCTGCTTCCAGGTTGCCTTGAGGTGAGAAAGCTTCTCTCTATGTGCTTCCTGCCATGATGTTCTTCTCTTCCTGTGGCCCAGAAACAATGGTGTCCGGTGACCATGGACAGCCAAGATCAGTGTTCCCTCCTAGGCTGGTTTTCCGTCATTTTGTAACAACAGTGAGAACAGCTACCTCACATGTCTAGAGGGGAGAAGAGCTCTCTGGGGTCCCTTGTCTGAGGAACAATTCTATTCATGGAGGCTATGCCTTTATTGCCTCAATCCCTCCTAAAATCCCCACCTCTGAAAATTTCAACATGTGAGTCTGAGGAGGAACATCAACCCTCTTCCTATGGCAGATGCTAACACAGCTTCCAGCCATTTTGCAAAGCAAAGCCATCATCTTGGTATAGATGGGGAAAGGGACATTTAAAGGCATCTACATGGCTTGGTTCACCCTTCTGCCTCTAGCCATGCAAAGGGATGACTGTCTTTGAGTGTATCTGAATTATCTTTTGAAGTATACGGATTCTCTGTAGGCTCTGAAAAGGCTATATAATGTGGTGTTAGCTGTCCCTCTGAACATCCATCCTTCTGTCTTCAGTCATCAAGGAAGATGACTAATTGATAAACTTAGCTAAGTTTTTCATTTTTTAAGTGCTTGTCAAATTAGAGATAGCATATCATGTAGTGGAATAGCATTTGTCCAGCATGTGAGAGCCCTGGGCTCCATCCTAGCACCAGAAAAACAAACCAAAGCAAAAAAAAACTACAAGACTGTAAAGAACAGTTGATCGTTTCTGAAATCAGAGCTTCCTGTCTTCTGCTTTCTTTTGGCATCAATTTTCCATTGTCTCATCATTATAGTCTAGCCTTTAAACTATTTAAACCAAGAGGGAATAAACAACGTTTTCAGAGAAGGGGTTGGATGGGCTTCTAGATCTACATAATACAACTTGTAGAGAGAAAAAAAAGATATTATATCTACTTTCAATTTCCCTAACATCTTGCAGTTCACTGTGTTTTCAGCAGGTCCAGATTTAAAGAAAACGTTACAGGGATATGGATAGTTCATTCAAATGAACCATTTCTATGCATTGTGTTTCTACAGTACATGTGGATGTTTGCCATCGATCCTAGCTTGAGAGACTACCTTTCTCCTTTCTACATGGTGAAGGTGTAAACAGCTGTGACATGTGCATGGGAACTATGCCTCTCCCAGGTGGAGTATGCTCCTCCTGACCACAGTTTGGTTCATGGGTTGAGGATGTTTTGTATGTGACCCTAAATGGTATAAGGAAGGGTCCTTCTTCAGACTTTATTACCAAAGAATAAAAGAGGTTTTTCTCTTCCTCTTTGGCAAGGCATACGAATAATATAAACCTATTGGCTCTAACGGCCGTTTCTCCAAAGCCTCAGAGGACAGCTGTATGCTCCATGAAAGAATGTAGTCAAGAACTGAGAATGGGTGATACTATTCTCACTAAAGAGCACACGAAAGCCCCAACTTCTTTAGCCATGTCTTACCCACCTGGTCCTGAGCCTGGACTCTGAGCACAAAACCAGCAAAACACTCTTTCAAATCCAATTTATTTTGATGTGGATTTGTTATTAAAATTGAATAATTTTTAATTTAACTTTTTTAAAAAAATGGATATCATAAGAAGACTGTATATAGCAAAAATGTCTTCTCCAGATTTTCCTCATCTGCCAAGTTCACACACACACAGGTCATTTTCTAGGGGGGGTTGAGTTTTCGAGACAGAGCTTCTCTGTGTAGCTGTGGATATTCTGAAACTCACTCTGCAGATGCTGAAGAGGCAATGGAAATTCCAGTAACAACAGTACTTAAAGGTAGTGCCACACTAAGTCATGCCCAAACCCCAGTTCTGACATCTTGGAAGAGGCTGCATATATATGTTTATATACATACATACACACATACATATATGTATATACACATATATATACATATATATGTGTGTGTATATATATGTATATGTATATATATAAAAAGTCTAGTAGAAAAATCCAAGAAGTGCATCAGAAGAAAATTTGACAAACCCTTCTGAAATTGGAGCACTGAGGAGTCCCAGTTAGTACACTCCTCAGTAATTCTTGCACTTGGGAAAGTAGAGGCCAAAGGATTGAGAATTCAACAGTGTAGGCCAGCCACACAGCCAGATAATGTTAGAAAGATCGAAAGAGGGGCTGGGGATAGTAATCACAAGATAGTATAGAGGAAAACAGACGCTCCAACCTCAGACTCTCAGCATGACAGAGGGGTCGTAATCAACAGCAAAAACATTCAGGAGAGCCGGGTTTGGCAGCCCACTCCTATAATCCAGTACTTGGGAGACGGAGGCAGGCAAATCATGACTTCCCAGCCTGCTTTGCCTACAAAGTTGGTTCCAGGCATGCCTGGAACACATAAAATCCTCTTTTAAAAATCCATGGAGATTTCCCATAACTAAATGAAGAGTTTTTACATCCCAAAGGCTCTGGCCGTGTCTAGCACAACAAATAAAAATATACTAGGCTCATAAATATGACATTTTAGAACTCAGAAAACAATGAAAAGATCTATAAAATTTTCAGAGGTAATAGGTTAGCTACAAACAGCCAGGTCTCAAAACTAACTTTCTTAGGGGAAGACAGGGAGCCAGTAAAAAATGAGGGAAGATAATTGGGATTTCAGAGTTCTAACCTCAGTAGAAACACCATTTGAGTTACAGATGTAGAGATTCAAGTTCCCCCAAATTTGCTCGTGTCAGTTTTTATGAAAATAGCACAGAAAGTCTTCCATCCACAGAAAGAGAAAAGGGGAGCTAATTAGAAAAACCTAGGATCCACTAGCGATATTGTAGAGGCTGAAGAGGCAACAGAAATCCCAGAACAACAGAACTTAGAGGTAGTGCCACACTGCGTCATGTCTAAATCCCAGTTCTGACATCTTGGAAGAGGCTGCAGAAAGAACAAGAGTTAGAAGATGGGGAGGAGAACGAAATCCTGTTTCCCGACATGGCACGGTCCTGTTTAGGACATGGTACTCCTAAACCCACAGCAGCTGTGGTTACCTGCCCGAGATCAAGCCAGTCAGCATTCCATCATGGACAGGGGAGGGGCTCATGAAGTCTCATCCCTAGCTGAGGAGCCACTGGCCATTGGTATCATTCTCTTTGTGGGTGTGGCTGCTGGTAGGTTGCTGATGGCTCCACACCTGTGCACATACGCATTCATTGGACTCAGTGGGTTATACAGAAAAAGAAGAGGTCATGAATGTGAGAGGGATTGTGTGGGTTGGGAGTGCCTGGGGGGGGGGTGCGTATGGTGGTGGTGAGATGTGGACATGATCAAGTTATATTGTATACGTGTATGAAATTGTCAAAGAATAAGGGCTGGTGAGATGGCTCAGGAGCCTCGCTGCCGAGCCCAATGACCAGAGTTCCATCTCCAGATCCACATGGTAAATGGAGAAGGCTGATTCCTGCAAGTTGTTCTCTGACCTCTGTATAGATGAGGCACACACACACATACACACACACACACACACACACACACACACACACACACACACACACGCTGTCAAGGAATATGTGAAAAATATACATTTATAACCACAGTTCCAGCCTGTTGTGGTTTGAGTGAGAATGTCCCTCATACTTTTAGGCATTTGAATACTTGCTACCAGTTGGTGATGCTTTTGGAGGAGGATTAGGAAGTGTGACCTTATTGGAAAAACAGTGACACTGGGCATGGACTTTGAGGTTTCAAAGCCGGGTACCATACCCAACGTGTTCTCTCTACTTCCTGCTTGTGGATCAAGACGTAAACTCTCAGCTTCCAGCTCCAGCTTCCATGCCTCTTCTCTCCCATCATGGACTCATATCACTCTGCTGCCAGAAGCCCAAATAAATTCTTTCTTTTATAAGTTGCCTTGGTCATAGTCTTTTATCAGAGCAGTAGAAAAGTAACAAAGGCCCAGCATATGCTCACCAGCTTATGCACACCCTTCATATGAACATCAGCTTCAAACAAAAACATGGACTTCTTCAAACCCAATCAACCCCCTGATCACCAATACCCATAAAGATGAAAAGCCTTGTGTGTGGCAGAGGAGTCTTTCACAATGATGCATGCACACACACCCTCGCCGGTTTCCTGAAATCTATCAGAACTGTGAAACAGAACTGGTCTTAAATATCCTTTCTGCAAAGTAATCTCCCATTTTTAGAATAATTGTAGAATGAAAGAAGATTCTAAAAACAAATTTAGAGTTCCATATATATATGTATATATATATATATATATATATATATGTATATGTACCTAATACCCTTAGAAATAGTAACTAAAAATAACGATTTACAAGCCACTTAAAAATGCTAAGCATGTATTCCAAGTGTCAGAGACAGTGATATTAAACACCTTAGTACCTGCAGTCCCATTAGTACATCGGATAATTAACAGTTTTAGTCTATTATTAAGAATATGGAACTTGTTTCATAAATACAATGCCAAGTCTTTTAGCATAGGCACTGTCATTTTTAATCTTAAGTACCTTTATTATTAGCCAACAGTAGAACCCAGAAAGAAGTTAAACTTGTATGAAATCTGTGCTACATAACTGTGAATTCAAAGTTAATTGTATCTTTTCCCCAAAATGCTACATATGATTTGCACTTCAAAATACAGGACCCAGCTCAACTCCTGTGGCCTTAAATCTATGATGGGATGTAAAATTTTAGTGAGGGAGAGAAATAATACATTCTTTTCTTTAAAATAAGTTTGCCATTCAAAGGATTCCCTCAGTTGGGTCTCCAAATACTACTTTTAACCTGAGAAAATCTTGAGCACAAACCTTGGCTTCAAAGGCTTTTACATTCAAATCTAACTTTACTCAGAAATGAACTAAAGAGAAACTGGGTGTACCGGGACCATACTTAATCCCCTAGGAGTCAGCATTGCGTTTATTAAAATTAAGCCCTTCTCTTTGTTTCTTTCCTCTCCACCAGGCTGGCTTCAGTAGAACAGGCAATGTTTTTCTTTGCTAGTTCATTTGGAAAAGTTGCTCAGCTAATTGAGAAACAGTTAATGAATTTTACTTGTATTAAACTAAAGGTGATTGCTTAGTGGCAACAATGTACACAGTTGAGAAAGTCATTACATTTATGTATTGTGTTTTCATGTAAATACTTTAAATACTAATACTTTTGCCAAAATGTATTAGCAAGGACTATAATATTATGGTTCATGGTTCATGTGGTATCTGAGAAGAATAATTGTATAAGTAATCAGGGAAAACAAAGTAAATGTTCCTCTTGGCCTTGCACAATAAAAATGGAATTAAAATTATTCAGGCTCAAAAATGCAAATAGAATGCCTCTCTCCCAGCTAAAAAAAATAAAATAAAATAAAATTTCAAGGCAAAGTTTGTATATTCAATTTCTCCAAAAGTCCCAGCTTAATTCCAGAACCAACCTCATCAAAATTCACTTCATATTTTTTTCAAAGTCATCAAATATTTCCTTGTTTTAAAAACAATGAAATTATAATTCATGCTCCTGAACAAGATCACTTCCTATTCAGAATACATTTTGGGGAAAGCTATGCTAATCGGTGCAGGAAAGCAACCATATAGCACTTCAGTGTATTAAACATGAGATTAAATTTATAGTGAACTTAAGAGCAAATAACCACCATCCATTTAAACAGATTAAATCTTGGGAAAGGGCAGAGTTTAGAATGATCATAAGAACCAAATTGACAGTAGGTCTTGTATTAGACAACAGCGCCCCCTACTGGAATTTTGAGGCTGCCTAGATAGGCATCCTTGGAGCCTACAGAAAAGGAGGGCCGAGTTCATAGAGGGAATGGATTTCCCTGCTAGGCACCGGTGAGAGTTCAAGGCTACCAGCGCTGGAAATATTTCTTTCTTCTGTGCCATTATAAAGATCAGGCTCATTGCCTGGCATATTTAATATTCTTCAACTGTAAATGTGCAAGAAATTGATTCAACTCTGATATATTATTTTACTTACTTTTTTGAGACTGAATTTCTCGTAATCCAGACTGACGGCAAACTTGCTAGGTACATGAGGATGGATGGCCTTGACCTTCTGATCCTCCTGTATCCACATCCCAAGGGCTAGGATTACAGAAGTGCACTACCAGGCCTAGTTGTGTGGTGCTGGGAAGTGAACCCACTTCTTCGTTCGTACTAGGCTAGCCCTCTACCAACGGAGCTACACCCCCTAGCCTCGATTCAGGTATATTTGGAGAGTCTCTTTAGTCACTGTAAATACACGATGAATTCCTGACATGAAAAAGAGATGCCTGGTAATGCAATTATCTCAATGAGACTTCTGTTAATGATGTGTTTCACAGGGTGCTTTGATCTAATACTGTAACAGTCATACATGACAACATTTGTCTTTAAATACATGTATTCACACATCTTACCCACATGAGGATGGCATGCATGTTGTGGCTCAGAATGAAACCTTATAGCCCAGAAGCTTAAATAAGATGAAAACTCCCCACCCCCAGGTTAACTTCCTCCCCACCAAGTGCAGGTTGATGACTTTGGCTGTCATTATTCTCTAGGTGGGCAAACACCCTTAACCATCACAAGACAAGACATTAACACTTGCAAGGTGATAAAAGGCAAATAGTTGATAAATAGATTAGCCACCTATAAAACACTCTTAAAAATCCATGCAAAATGCCAAATTGTATTTTAGATGCAATAACTCAAATAAGTCAAATAAATTGGCTGATATCCATTACTAAAGCAAGCCTCGATCAAGCTAACTTGCTAAGTGTGTGTAAATATCTCTAAGCTGTAAGCCCAGAAATGAGAGGAAAACATTGAAAGAAAACTTTGGGAGTCAGTTTTACTGATGGACAAAACACAGAGAGACACGGGAAGATGACACGGAAGCCTGACATAGAGTAGACCCGTATCAACACCTACTGAAGGACAAAGAAAGGATGGAGAAATTCAGAGCACGTACCTCACTGACTGGACGCCCGATGCTGTGGGCCTGCTCCCAACTAGCATAATGATCATTCTATGGAGTACTGTTAGATCCTATCTCGTGCTACAAAGTTCTCATAAAACCTGATTTACCATCAGAGATTCCTCTGGAAAACTGTCAAATGTCTTCCTTTTGAAAGATGAAGAAACTCAGGCAGAGAGGTCAAATGTCACGCAGGCTCACACAGCTGAGATTTGATGTTGGGTCCGGCTGGGATGTGATTTTGGGCTCTTCCATCCTGACTCGTCAGTCCAAAACCTCATAATGCTTTTGATCTGGTTTCTACAGGGAATGCCTGGTGTGCCTGAAGACACACATCTCCAGTTGAATGTTTAGCCCTTATGAAATGGCTTTACTGTGTGTAAAACAGATTCCGACTTTCCCTGGACTCTCTCCTTGCGTGTTTCAGAGAGTCTCAGGAAGACAAAGACCAGCTTCTTCCCTCTGCTTCCGGGAGAGTGAACGCAGTCTCTAAGGGATTCACTTGCTGGGGTCATATTCCTTCCTTGTGGGCTTTAACAAAAACCATTCACACAAATGACACAACACCTCAGTATTTGATATTGGAGGTGGGACGGGAGATGTTCATAACGGAAAAGAGAAAGCTGTGTGCTAAGTGCTCCTTTCAACTTTTTCAAGGTGAGCCTGGTTTTCATGCTTTCCTGTTCTAAATGAATGAATTAGCTGTAATTCACCCATTCTGTTGTGTTTAGGTATATGAGCTCGCACCCCCAGATTCTGATTAAACAGGTAGATAATGTAGAGGCAGTGTATGTTTCCCGTGAGTCCCTGGTAGAAGGCTACTAGGCTCTTCATCCACCTGAATCCCATCTCTGTGTCTACGTTCTGTAATAGTTGAACAACAAACACAATGGACAAGTCAACAAATGATTATTAACCTCGCTCACCAGAGTTCGTGGGATTGTGGCAGACCAAGGTAGTTCCTTTGTGTTGGATAGCTACACGGTGTCAAGAATAGCTCTAGGTCCTTAAGGGAGTGTAACAAAATATCTAAGGTTTTTTTTTTCCTCCTTGGAAATCTTATTGGAAACAGTGGCAAACTGAAGCCAACACCCACATCTGGCATCCAATAGGCTGCCTCAGCAAAAGCACGTAAAAGGAAAGGTGGAAGAGTTGCAGAAAAGAGCTGACAGACAGGATCATCAGCCTGACAGACAGCCTTTTAATCATTTGCTTTGCTCCTGCATCTGGGTGTGTGAAGTTTTCATTCATTCACCATCAGTTCATGGGAAGAAATTTCAAAATTGCTGTATGACTCTCTGGAGTCTTAGTTAGCTGATGCTCCAATGACAGGAAGTCTTACAAAGGCGGGAATGAAATTTCAGCTGATGGTCTAAACCAGTGGTTCTCAGCCTGTAGGTTGAGACCCCTTTGGAGTTCATGTATCAGACATCCTGCATATCAGATTTTACATTACGATTCATCACAGTAGCAAACTTTGAGTCATGAAGTAGTAATGAAATAATTTTATGGTTGGGGGTCCCCACAACATGAGGAACTGTATTAAAGGATCACAGCATTAGGAAGGTTGAGAACCACTGGTAAACAAACTGTCCCTGTGGTTCATGTAGATTCCTCTTGTCATCTAGCTTGCTCATATTTGCTCCTTCATCTATAGCAAATTCGTAAAGCTCAACTAGTCCAGTGTTGCTTCATTACCATAGCAACACACTAGTGACAAAAGCATATGGTTCCTCAGCTGATCCACACGCATGCCCTTTACAGTTTCCTCCGTTCACCAGTCTGCATCTGTTTGTGTGTTTTTTTTTTAAATTTCTTTCTTGTAGGCTTGATTTTCACCCCCTCCAAGATGTAGCCACAAAAAGCACACATATAACTAAACTAAACATTTTGAATTCTAAAGGCCCGCTTGTTTTTCTGCCTCACACTTCTTAATCAACCCTAGTGAGGGACACTAAAACTTAAAAATTTGATACTTCTAGATATAAATAATTTTGGTTTAAATGAAGTAGAAGAAGAGACTGAATAATTGGGAGGAGTAAATAGATTTGGGATAAGTATTCCAATTCCTTCTCCTCGGCCTCTCTCATAGACACAGGAAACCCACATTGATTTTAGCAACTGTAGGGAAGTGAGACCCACATAGACAATGTCACAGATGAACATTTACACCTGATGGAATCAGAGACCTGGACAACTGTTTTCTTCACAAAGGAAGTACAGGTGGCCTTCCTATCTAAATGACTGTGAGCCCGTTCCTTTGCTGTGTCTTCCTCCTTCCTAAGAATGATGATCTCACTCAGCCTCTGTCCTATTTCTGGAAGCCATGTCCTCCAGAAAAGGCTAGCCCAACTCCATAACATAACATAAACACAAGCTGTTTCCATGGCACCCTTCCCTCATTACGGTTGGCTTAGACATACATGGATGTGCAGTAATGTTTAAGAGGAATCTGCTGGCGGCTTCTGGGTGATTGAGAGGCACGTGAATATGACACGACTACTTGTAGCTTGTCCCCCAGATACACTCCATTTATGTATCAGCAGGATGAAGTCACGAAGGGCACAGTGACACCCAGAACACAGAGTGCACTTCTCAACCTGCTTAGCCTGATACGTTCGAGCCCCTGCAATAAAAGCAGACAGCCTGGAAAGCTCCTCCTGGACAGCCGACTCGTGTTCTCTGCCTCTTTCTGTTCTCATTTGGCTACATACAATGTGGATGTGATAGCTGGGGGTACAGCAATCACCTTAGTCTGCGGATGACTTTGGGAATGGACACCGTGTATCACAGAGTAGAAAAGAAACCATACTCCAGCCACGGTTGTTTTAGTTTTTCTGACATTTGCATTCAATCCCAACACTAAATAAATAATCCAAAGAAAGACACGGCTATTTGCAGACACTGGATGTTGAGGTGTCTGGAAGTTATAGCTGGAACTGCGGCGGCGGCCATTGTGCAAACACCACGAGCCTGAGCCCAGAGCCAAGCCGAAGGGTAGCAGGTGATGACATAAAGTCGACGGACCCTGTGGTGACTTTCCCGGGGCTTTTTATTATGTGAGAAAATATCCTTCATTATTCTTTGAGGTGCTGCCTTGGCGATTTCCGTCTCTTGCAGCTGAAAGCCGCTCTGACCGGGTTTAATGGTTTCCAGTGGCTGTAAACGACATGCGCCCTCTGAAAGGGCTCGGTAGTCGGAGATTTGGAAGACGCGGAGGAGGTGTGCTGCAGAACATTTCACAAACAGCAAACAGGGGGAAACAACAGTCCCGCCAGTCCTCGGTAATCACGATGATAATTTGGGTTTTACGGCCTTTTTTAAAAAGTACTATACCTAACTACATGTATTTTTTGCATACAGGTAATCACACTGTATGTCTGACTTTGGCTCCTACTTTGTGCAAATACAATCTCTGTACACAATGCAAGACCCAGACACCTGGGAATTCGAGACAGGAAAATTAAATAAGGCAGTTCGAAGGAGAAATTCAAAACGTGAGGCAAAATCACAGTGGTGGTGACTTCCTGGACTGGCAGATGATAGTTCTGGAACCTGAACTCATTCCTTTCTTGTGGGATGGGCGTCACAATGGTAGCGGTCATTTGTCTGCTCTTTTGTGGTTGAATTTCGACTCTTTTGGCTTTTTGCTTCTTGGTCTTCCAGATTTTATTGAAGGGTGAGCCAAGTTAGAGGATCACTCAGCAGACACAGAAAAGAGAGCCTTTTAGGCCAGGGGCCAGGAGTGCAAAACCACTAAAGTAGAAGATTGTGGGAGAACCTTCTAGAACTCGCTGCATAGCCCCGACTGATCTCACACCCATAGCAATCCTCCTGTCTCAAGCCTCCTAAATTATGGGATTGCTGGTAAGAGTGAGTCATCATGGCTAGCCTTTTCTCTCTCCTCCCCTCCACCTCTCCCTTCTCTTCTCTTTTTTCCCCCATCCATACTGGAAGCCAGTTGTGGATTAGCATTGTCACATCTGGCAGAGGGGCTCCATCAGGAAGAGCGTGGTGAGGTCCTTCGTGGTGATTTCCCTCTGCTCAGTTCTTCTTTCAGCCTTGGGAATGGAATCCAGAGCCTCTGGGATGCCAAGCACACTCAGCTGCATCCCCAGATCTCCTTCTCGCTTTTTCCTTCACTCCTAGTGGGGGCTCCTTTAGCATCCAAGGCTGGACCTCTTTAAAAAGCCAGCAGAATCAGGTCTTTGGAAGCAGTAGAATATTCAGGGACTCTCAGACATGGAATTTCAATCTAATTTTGTGAGTGAATGGATGTAAAGTGGGGGATTACCTCCAAGTAACACATGAAGAAATCTATGAAGAGAAAGAGGGAAGAGGAGGAGGGGAAAGAGGTGAGAACAAGCAGATTGAAGACTTTGAGAATGGAAGGGACATTGTCAGTGTGGCCAAAGAGGGCCGGGCAAAGCTGTGCTCTGTGCCTGTATAGGATCCATCTGCTGAAGTGAGAAAACCAACGTGGGCCAGAGGATTCAGAGACCCAAATGAATAATATCTAACATTTCAAGATAAAATGAAAATAGGGACATACGAAGGACCTTGAAAAATCCAAGCAGTTTTCATTAAAAAAAAAAAAAAAGATAAACGAATGCCCCTCCTACAATTAACCAGATGTTGGAATTATAACCAAATGGCTTGCAGCACATATTACAGCCAATGTCCATGTTCACAAAGATTCTTGGCATGAATGAAGAGACCAATGTTCTCAACAGAGTAATAGAGTTATTAAAAACATCAGCCAGGTGCAATGGTCACCTCTATAATCCTAGCACTCTGGAAGTAGAAGTAGCAGGATCAGGCAGAGTATGTGGCAAGTTTGGGGCCAGCCTGGGCTACATGAGACCCTGTTTCAAAACAAAACAAAGTAATGGATCTGTAATTCTAGCATTAAGGGGATTGAGGCAGGAGGGTTAAATTCAAGGCTAGCTTGGATTACATAGCAAGCCATTGTCTCAAACTGGGGTGGGGTGGGGAACGGAATATCTCAATAGCAAGGTTGAGATGGCAGAGAAGAGTTGACAGGCTTGAAGAATCATTGATAGAAATGATCCAGTTGTGGCGCACACCTTAATCCCAGCACTCTAGAGGCAGAGGCAGGTGGATCTCTGTGAGTTTGAGGCCAGCTTGGTCTACAGAGTGAGTTCCAGGACAGCCACAGAGCTACACAGGGAAACTGTCTTGAAAAACAAAAACAAAACAACAAACAAACAAACAAACAAAAAATCCAGTTGGAAGAACAGAGCCTGCAGAACTTAACAAGCGGCCTGGGATGAGTTACCAGAGTCCTGAGAGGAGGAGGAGAAAGCAATTGGTGCTGAAAATTTATTTGGAATGTGTGAGAAATGCCCACCTTGTGAGAAAGATGTGCACATAGTCAAGACACTCTGTGAATGTTAAACAGAAGAAATCCAAAGACATCTTGGCCGGACAGAATGAAAATGGTGAAACCTGAAGATGGCCAGAGGAGACCACCGCAACGGGAGTGGGGTGGGGGTGGGGGGGTGGGGGTGAGGGGGTGGCGGGGTGGTGGCAGAGCTCTCAGTGTCTAACTGCTGCTGGCTCAACGGAGGTGGCAAGGAGGTGGCCCCGGGCTGTGGAAGGAATCCCCCAGCTCCAGTACGTCAGGCAAATGCTCTACCTCTGAGCTCTACCTCTGAGCCACGCTCTCCACTCCCATGGGCAGTTTCCCGGCTTTACTTCAACCTTGGGCAGGGCAAGGCATGGCTCTTTTCTGTCCCGTGGCTACTAGCTGGCCTTGACCAGCTAGCTGATGTTCCTTCACCTTGCTGGCCCACTGTCCTCAGCCACTCTAGAAAGAGTAAAGATGAGAAGTCGTGTGAGGACACCAAACTTTAGGTAGAGGACATGATGATCAAGCTTGGTGTTTAAATTCTGTGTATGTGTGTGTGTGTGTGTGTGTGTGTGTGTCTGTCTGTCTGTCTGTCTGTCTTTCTCTCTCCTCCCTTCCTCTGTCTCTCCCTCCCTTCTCTCCTATTTTCTTTTTCTTTTTTGGTGAAAAAAAAAAAAAAAAGCCCAGGTAACTAGAAAACATGGACATCTCTGAAGACACCTGGGAATGCCGCTCAACTGTAGAGTGCTTAGCACGCAGGAGACCCTGGAATCGATCCCAGCGCAGCATCAACAGGGCATGGCGGCTCACGCCTGTGACCACAGCACTGGGGAGGGGAAGGCAGAATCAGACACTCGAGGCCTTCCGCAATATGTGTGAAGTTCCAGGACATCATAGCGATGACGAAAGTTCTCCACTTTCCTTTTCTAATTTACCTTAAAATTAATTTCATTGCAAACATTAGATACCTCTTTGGGCCTCTTAAATCATATTCCTTGGAATAAGATTTTCTTATCTGTTTTAAAAGAAGACATATAGTATAAAAGAAGTATTAACAGTTAACTTATTTGAAATCATTTATAACATCAGTCATTTTTTTTTCTGTGTTGATAGGAACTATGAAGCAAAGATTGCCGTTTTCATTATACCCCACATCCACTGTTCTGACTTCACAGCAGGCAAAAAACTTCTAATTCCTGATTTTCCTTTACCAGAAGAACACAATTAGTTGTTGGATCCAAGAGGTGGACCTGGTAGATCTGGCAACCCCCTGATTGTCCCCTCCCATCTGTCAATCTGAGGGGTCCTGAGACTAGATTCCAGGCCGTGACTCAAAGCTCTTGCTACAAATGGACAAAATCTGAAGACGAATACAATCAGAGACAGCATTTGCTAAGAGGGAAGACTCTGTGGTCCTCAAAATACTCATGGATCACAGAGAGGGCCCCCAGGATGGCAGGGGCCAAATTGCTCCATTAGGGGGCTGTTTGCTTCCTGCAAAATGTCCTGATAATCATCGTTCAGGAACGCTCCTTTTCAAGGGTCAACCTTTGGGTGCTGTGATGTTTAATTTTGGTTTTCAACTTGACACACTTGGGAAGACAGACCCTCAGTTGACATATTGGTGTCATCAGCCTGACTTGTGGGCATGTCTGTGGGGCGTTTTCTTGATTATTAATTGACACTGGAGGACCTAGCTCCCTGCAGTACTATCCTTAGGCAGGTGGGCCTGGGCTGAATAAGAAAGGGAGCTAAACTCAAGCCAGAGTACAAGCCAGTAAGAAGTATTCCTCCATGGTCTCTGGATCAGTTCCTGTCTCCAGGTTCCTGCCTTGAGTTCCTCTCCTGACTTCTCTTGATGATGGGCTGTGACCCGGAAGATGGAATAAACCCTCTCCTCCCCATGTTGTTTCTGTTCATGGTGTTTATTGCAGCAACTGAAAGTCAGCTAGAACAGGTGTTCCTCTGTAATGAGTTCTGTGCACTGCTTACTTTAATATCACAACCTAGATGTCAAATGAAATCAAATTATTTTACTATTTTATTGCATAACTGTGATTTTGTTTTGAACCTCTGCTATCTGTTATTTGAAAACAGTCATTTTATCAATAATGTGACAATTTAGAAAACTCTGTCACTTAAATAATTCACATTCCTTTATATTTTATTGCTTGTAAAACATTGTCCATAAAGGTACAGAACATTTTTGTAGCCACCAAGTACAATTTAAAATTGTTATTACATTTATTTATGGTGCATGCATGTGTGTGTGTTTATGTGTGTGTGTGCAGATATGTGTGTATATGATTATGTGGAGGTCAGAGGACTTGTGGGAGTTAGTTCTCCTCAACTCATGGGTTCTGGGGACTCAACTCAGGTCAACAGGGTTTTGCCTCAAGCACCCTTACCTACTGAGTCATCTCACCAGACCCCAGTTCAATTTTTTAAAAAAAAAAAATTTATGAGAGTGTCTCACTCTGTTGCCTAGGCCATCCTAGAATCCACTATGGGGACCAAGCCTGCTTTGAACTCTCAGGGATCTGCCTGCCTCTGCCTCCCAGTGCTGGGATTAAAGCTGTGCACCACCCTACCATGCCCAAGTACAATCTTTTAAATACAGTCATCTCTGATGATATTTCTCTAAACAGTTCTTCAGCTGGGCATCCACGATGTGGGAGTGTCATGTAGATATCTGAACCATTTATACATTTCACACAAAGTAAAGATTATCAAAGGGTTCCTTGCTTTGTTTGCTTTTAGATTACCTTTAGCAAGATATGGTTTGCAAGGTCTGTGACTAGCATAAACATTTCTCCCAGCTTTCAGGCAAGAATGAAAGCTGAAAAAGAGTAGACATTGTTTAAAGACAAAAACCTTTGCAATACATTCACAATGATAAAGTTTAACTGAGGTGTTGAAACGTTTGTTGTGATCAGGGAAATGTGGGCACATGAAAAGCCTGGTAAGTAAATAGAGCTTAGGTGTACTGTAAGTGAGGCGAGGTAATGGTGGAACCCTGGGTAACCTTGCTGCTTGTAGGGCAGAGGGGCTGGAAGCCCAGGGGAGGGTGCACTCGACTACAGAGTTTCCACCTTAGAGAAACATCCATCTCCCTTATTATCCCATGGTGCCTTTCTGCCACACATCAAACACCAGCTGGACAGCCAGCTGTCAGGGAGCATTGCCTGCTTGCCTCCTGGATGGGAGGACAGTGTGTGGATTGGACCATTTTAGACTCTTGTACTTTCATGTGAGAAGTGCTTGTGAGGCCGCAGGAGCTCAGGGCAGGGGTTGCGTGCAGTGAAAATGTCAAGGAACATCAAACATTAGGCTTGCTATGGAAAGGTAGGCTCTGGCTTTAGCACTGATTCCTTTGGCTCTAGCTGAGTCAAATAGTACACAAAGAACAGACAAAAGCCTGCACACAACTGGCAGTCACCATGGGGGACGCAAACCGATGCTGATTTGCGGCAGACATTGTTCTCGCCCGTGGCAAAGCCGCTGCACCTGCGGCCAGTTGAGGCTTGGTCTTATCAACTCCTCTAGACTTCTGGAAAACTCTTCGGGGCAAGAAGACTGAACTCTGCCCAGTGAAGGCCCATTTCTATGCACGATTGATGCTAATTGGCAGGGAGATTTTTATTCTTTGGTTGTTACTGATTTAATCTTGGGTTTTGTTTTTTTTTTTTTTTTACATTGAACATAAATTAAAACATAGCAACTGTAAACAGTATCTCTCCTTCAGTGACCCAGCCTCTCGGCAGTTTCAGTTTTCTGGAGGTTTATGGGACTAACCACATATCTGGATTGTTACTGGCCCAACCTTTAGACACCCCAAACCAGTCACTCTTTTCAATTTTTTACTCTCTTGTGATAACATAAGACCTCACCTCACCGACTCTTCTTTTGTCTTTTTCTAGTGGTCATGATACAGGATAACAACATATTAATGGGCACTAAGAACTAGCAGCCCCCTGGGTTCATTTCAAACAAACATTTTCCAATGTGCATACAATGTCCTAACACTTAGCCAGACATAGTGGCCCACAACTTTAATCACAGCACTGGGGAGGCAGAGGCAGGTGAATTTGTGAGTTCAAGGCCAGCCAGAGCTGTGAGACTGGGAGTGGGGAGAGGCGGGGGAGAGGGGGGTGGGGAGTCCTGACACTTAAGAATCACCCAACTGGTACCTTTTCCATTTTATGGAAAATAAAATTCAGACTGGCCATATGCTTTCTATAGAATTCTATCATGCAATCTGGGCTTGTGAGGTTTTAGAAATGTTGTAGACTTGGGTGGTGGTGGCACACTCCTTTAATGCCAGCACTTGGGAGGCAGAAGCAGGTGGATCTCTGTGAGTTCGAGGCCAGCCTGGTCTACAGAGCGAGATCCAGGACAAGCACCAAAACTACACAGAGAAACCCTGTCTCGAGAACTGGAAAAAAAAAAAAAAAAAAAAAAAGAAAGAAATGTGGAATAAAGTGACTGAACCACTCTCAGCTGGTTGTCATAGTGACCTAACCACTGTGAGTCTTGTCAGAGTGATTTAATCATTGTTAGTTCTGCTGTCATTCATCAGGTCAGGAATGCCATCAGGAAATCTGCATGTGTGTCTTTCATGAGAGGCAAAGCTGTGGGACGGACGGCATTCCTCTCCATATTTTTTGCCTTGGGATTTTTCTCCTCTGTCTCCTGCAGGGTAGGATTACTGGCTGGTGGCTGCAGCCTCAGTGTGATCCTGGATGTTTCTAAGACAGTGCTTTCCTGAACAGGAGATGCCTAGGAGTGGCTGAAGCCCAGAGCATACTGGGAAAAACAAAACAAAACAAAAAAAAAACTACTTACAGAGAAAACTGGCCTCTTGTGTTAGACTTTTTATTTGCGGTTACCTGGTTGGAAGGTCCCAGTTATGTCTTGCATCTGTCTGTATTCACACAAATACACAGCTATTTTATGTTCACAAAAAAACACGCTTTTCAGAAGTCGACCTTCAAATATCCTTGAAAGCAGAAAGGCAAACAAGTGTGCCATTGTTCACTTAGATGTCACAGGGCACCTCCCAGTGTTTTCTGTAATCTGCTAATACCCCGTGGCAGGTGGAAACAGTACAAAGAATTCCCACAAGAACCGTTTTCTCAGTTGTGCAAGATGGAAATGGCACTGGATAAAATTCAAATGTCACCTGTGACTGCGGTACATAAAGACATCAAAAGAGTCGGTGACACCGTGGCAACTGCTCCTGAAACTATTGCTGTCCCTTAAAATCCATCCCTCCAGCCTGTTTCCACAACATAAGAAAGACAGCAGGATGTGGTAATCCACGTATGTCCTGGCAACTCATTTTCAGAGTTCATTTTTATTTTTAAAGCTGGTAAAAGGGGGGCACTCTTTGTTTAGTTCATAATCAATCATATAACCTCCCAATGTGGACCTCTGCCGCCGTCATGAAGCACAGGGGCTACCAGTGCCCGCTCAGGAAACTAACGTTTCCAAAAGATCACTTGTCACAAATAATTTCTGTGGAAATTCAGTACTGGGGAAGGCCTACAGCAAGAACTTAACACGGTGAAGATACCTCAAATGCTGCATTTAACTGAGAGAATGCACCAATCCTGGAGGGGGAGTTGTAATGTTGGTGGGGGTCACATACTTTCATGTGTACCTTGTGTATAAAGGACAGACGGCTCGCAAATTTATAAATATAAAACCAAACATGTTGAAGCAACTGAGATCCCTGTTTCAGTAACGGTGTCACAAAAATAAGTAAGACCCTAACAGGAGGGAGGAATGAAAAAAATAATAAAGCAAAAGAACTGGGAAACAGAAGATACAATCTTGGTAAGTGGTTTCACGCTTTCGTCCAGAACACAGAGGGTAAAGACTGCAGAGATGGCTCATTTTAATGGCAGGATAGACGAGAATGTTGTCAGCCTAACTCTTTACTGGCTGCCAACAGTTGTGATAACCCACACAGGTGGGACTGATAGCTCTTCAGTCAAGGAAGAGGCACAGTAAACATCAGAAAGGGGAATCTGGGGCTACGGTACGTCAGAAGAAACAGGGATGGCCTCCGTTATAAAGCCAACACAATTAGCTTTCAATGCTCTCTTTTATTAAATCTGTTACGTTTTAAATGAAAGATACGAACTAGCACCGAGGTTGTAGCTCAATGAGAGAACACTTGCCTAGCTCACTAACCCCTGGGTTCCACCCCCTCCCCCCGCTCCCCCGCATCGAAAAGGAAAGGAAAGAAGAAAAAAAAAAGGGAGGGAGGAATTGGGGGATTAAACTAGCCTTAGTTCAATATGTCTTGCAGCAAAACAGTATGATCGGGACTGTAACACATGTGCAGAGCCAACGACATTAATGAACTTTACAATTCTAGGTGTGTGTGTGTGTGTGTGTGTGTGTGTGTGTGCACGCGTGTAGAGGTCAGAAAACAACTTTGGGGAGTTGATTCTTGCCTTCCACCTTGTTGAGGTCTTTCGTTGTTTCTGCTGCTGCACCACACACTGCAGAAAATTCTTCCACGCCCATCTCTCACCTTGTTACAGGAGTGCTGGAATGCTCTGCATTGGGGAAACATCAAAGAAAAAAAATCTGCAGTGGAACCTCGGGCATTGGTATGTTTTAGAGGCTGTATGAGGTCAATGCAGAGCCCCTGACTTTCAGGCTTCCCTCAAACTCACCTGCCTTAGCTTTTGTCACATTTGAAAGTCTGTTCTGGATTGGACTTCACTGCTACTCAGAGGTTGCATGTGACTATCTCTACTATGCACATAGGAAGACTGAGGGTTCAAGCGAATGTGACAAAAAGCTTCTCTCCTGACAGACTCTACCTTCCTGAACGGTTCTTTTCTCTCAGGTTCCTGAGAACCTTGAAGCTTGCCCCAAACCAAGTTCTCTAATAGCCATAGCATCCTGTAAGGATGATGATACTCGTTATATTTACAGGAGGTAGATGTGGAAATTGTCAGGACAGTTAGTCCAAATGATCTATCAAATTCACAATTGAGCTGTAATTGGATGTTCATTGCTAGGGCCCTGTCTTGGTAGCTTTTGCTGGGGCTTGTTCGAATAAAAGCATTAGTGATTTTAAGGCCATTACAACTGAGAAATAGTTCAGATTTCTGATCATTTTCTGAGTGATACTGATGCACTTCTCAACAGAAAGTAAAAGCACACATAAAGGTGTTGGAATTGTATAATTTGGTAGCATGCTTTCTATGTTTTCATAGATTAAAAAGATAATGTTTAATATGGGATAAAAATAAATATATATTCACATTCAAGATACTTATTATGCAATAACAAGGTGAAGAAATGACAGAATCTTGAGGAGAGGGGCAACATCATGATATTAAAAATATAATTAAAAGAAAACAGAACTGGTCTCTCTTGGGTAACCCAAAGCAGTAGGAGTTATCACCATGACCATTTACTTCCTTTGCTTCAGCTAGAGGCACATGGATATTTTACAGGAAATTATTACTCCTTATTCATTTGCCCATGATATGATGGATGTGGCATAATACGATATAATAGGAGATAAGAGATGATAGAATAAATTATACTGGATAGCTTCCCCTGAATTACATAAATGTTACCAAGATTGTGGTCATGAAATTTTTTATGGAGCAGATAAAAATGGTTTTAAGAGTATGAATAATTGAAACTAGATTTCTAAGGGAAACTGAAAGTCAATGTACAACAGAGAAGATGCAAAAAACATTATCTTATTCAAGTACTGTTTTTAGAAGAATGTATTGGGGGCTGGAGAGATGGTTCAAAGGTTAAGAACACTTGCTGCTCTTGTAGAGGACCTGGGTTTGGTTCCTAGCACCCACGTAGGGCAGCCTACAACTGTCTGTAACTCTAGTTCCAGGAGATCTGACACCTTCTTCTGGACTCTTTGGGCACCTGAGTGTTTGTCTACACAGACAGACAATCAACCATACATGTACACATAAAATCTATTTGAATTTTCATTACCTCCATTTATTTGGTATGGGTATGGGTACCCTAGTGCACACATAGCCGCTGGAGGACATCCCCCTCAGGAGCCAGTTCTTTCCTTCCACAGACAGCTGTAACTGAAAGTTTTCCCGTGTATCACCCAGTCTGTAGCTGCTCAGACCCAAGTAAACACACAGAGCCTTATATTAATTAAAACTGCTCGGCCATTGGCTCAGGCTTACTACTGACTAGCTCTTACACTTTAACTCAGCCCATTTCTGTTAATCTATATGGTGCCACATGTTCCATGGCTTTGTCTGTGTGCCATTACATGCTGCTCTCTGGACGGCAGGCTAGTGTCTCCTGACTTAGCCTTCCTCCACTCAGAATTCTTTTTGTCTGTTTATCCCGCCTATACTTCCTGCCTGGCTACTGACCAATCAGCATTTTATTAAACCAGTGTACAAAAGCATTATCCCACAGCAGGCAGCAACTGGTCAGAATCATGAGAGGCTACAAGGAAAGTCTGCTTTAGACCCAGCTGAATAGATCTATCCTAAGGTGGGTGGCATGGCACGGAGGTTATTTCAAAGTCTGCTTCAGGAGCACATTGTGCCAGCCAGAATACCTTGGTCTGTTTATTCTGTCTAGTGTAGCTCCAGGAAAGAAATTTACTCCAGTTTAGGTTTGGAATAGAATCTGCAACATTCTCCATGCCTGCTCTGGGCCTAATAGCTTGAAGAAAGAGAGTCTCCTTAAGGCTCACACATCATGGCTGTCTGTGTTCATCAAGGTGAAATATGTGTTTTTGAAATGTTAGGTCTCTTTTTAAAAAACAGTGTAATATGAAGTTATCAAAGTTAAGTTATCAAAGAGTGGGCCTTTTTTTTTAGATTATTTTAATTTTATGTGTATAAGTGTTTTGTCTGTGTGTACATACATGCCTGGCTGGTGCTGAAGAGGTCAGAAGAGGGAGCTGGATCCTCTGGAACAAGAATTTCAGATGATGATAAGACACTCTGTGGGCACTGAGAACAGAACATTATGGATATGATAAGATAAAAAGGGAGATTATTGAATCTACTTTTAAAAAGGAACTACTTATTTTACATAGGATAAGTAATGAAATTTTTTTTGTCTGAGTTTATCAAATGTTACTGGACTGGACATTGTTAATATATATAATGGAATTTTTCATATGAATCTGTCAAATGTTAATCAACTAGACATTGTTAATGCAATTCTTGACTGTATATATTGTATATACTTATTGGTTATAGTTTTTCTTGTATTAGTTATAAGCTTTTTCAATTTTAGACAAAAAAGGGGAAATGTGGTGATATTGTGTTTTTCCAATATATTGTGCACCCTAATAAATTTATCTGGGGTCAGAGGACAGAACAGCCACTAGATAGACATAGAGGCCAGAAAATGGTGGCACACATGCCTTTAATCCTATCACTTGGGAGGCAGAGATCCATCCGGATCTCTGTGAGTTTAAAGCCACACTGGAAACAGCCAATCATGGTGACACACTCTTTAATCCCAGAAAGTGATGGCAGGAGGCAGAAAGGTATATAAGGCATGAGGACCAGGAACTAGAGCTGGTTAAGCTTTTAGGCTTTGGAGCAGCAGTTCAGCTGAGATGCATTTGGATGAGGACTCAGAGGCTTCTAGTCTGAGGAAACAGGATCAGCTGAGGAATTGGCAAGGTGAGGTGGCTGTGGCTTGTTCCACTTCTCTGATCTTCCAGCATTCACCCCAATACCTGGCTTCAGGTTTGTTTTTATTAGTAAGACATTTAAGATTCGTGCTATAGAACATGGGTCCTCTGCAAGAGCAATGAGCACTCTTCACCCCTGATCTATTTCTCCAGCTTCCTGCCCTGAGGTTTTCATTTTTTCTTTAAATGCAAAAAAGGCAATAGTTTTTCAACTATTCCAGATGAATTTATATAAACTGCATTAGGAAGCACTTCTACTTTACAAATATTATACACTGTGATGCTCCTTATAGACTACTGTGACATCACAGAAAATGAAATTTCAAATTTGCTTTGTGTCATTTCTTCCCTCACACCCAGAGTCAAATCTTGCTCATGATGAGGTAGGTATCAGACTCTGTTGGTCATGGTGGATTACGTACTGACCAGTAAATTTTCCTGATTTACATAACATTATCTTAATATTTTTTAAAGACTGACTAATTTTATTAGGTGGTGGTGGGATGATTCTATATGAAATATTCATTATTAATTAAAATATTGATGGCAAAACATCAATTTAAATATTAGTTTTGATGACACTTGGCATGCAGTCATTTCTAAAAACAAAACCAGAGGTCCCCATGTTTAAACACTCAGATATCCTGAGTTGCCTAACACATCAGCATTTCCATATTTCCCTTTAGGTGACTTTGAGAATGTGCACCTCCCCCTGGGGCGTTCTCAATCCCTGATACTGAGAGTATCAATCCAGAAAGGTGTTGACTGGCAAAGGACTCATCTTTACACAGCTATCAACACAGGGACCTTTGCATCTTTCCAAACCTGAACATCCCATCTGTCAAGATTCTCCTTTAATAATGAAGTCAGGTGAAATTGTAGCATTCACATTATTTGAAGCAACTGACTCCATACATATCATAGCATTTAGGGAGCAAGGTACTCAACTCATAATGTACCACAACCTAGCCATTTCACAGGGATCTGCTAGGGCCTTTATTCTTCTGTCCTTCACGTTTTCCTAAAGAAGATTTCAAGAGAACTTGGGATTACTAATGTGAGACATAGGATGTTTTATTAATTCATTTAGCATGAATTTATAAAAGCCTACTGTATACCAGGCATCATGTTAAGCTCTAGGCAGCGGTTCTCAACCTGTGGGTGGTGGTCCCCTTGGGTGTCAAACAACCCTTTCATAGGGGTCGCCTAAGACCACTGAAAAACACATATTTACATTATGATTCATAATAATATAAAAATCTTGTTGCTGGTGAGCCATATGTTGCTGGAGAATTTCTCTCCAGCTCCCGCCACCAAGTCCCGCCAGTCTCAGAGCCCACTTATAAAATAAACACACAGACTCTTACATTATTTAAACTGCTTGGCCATTAGCTCAGGCCTGTTATTGTCTAGCTCTTACTCTTATATTTAGCCCATTTCTATTAATCTTTACTTTGCCACATGGCTCATGGCTTACTGGTACCTTACATCTTCCTTGTCCTGATGGCGGCTGGCAGTGTCTCTCCCTCAGCCTTCCACTTCCCAGAATTCTTTTCCTTGTCCCGCCTATACTTCCTGCCTAGCCAATGGCCAATCAGTGATTTATTTACTGACCAATCAGCAACACACTTGACATACAGACCATCCCACAGCACTTCCCCTTTTCTTTTCTTAAAAAGGAAGGTTTTAACTTTAACATAGTAAAATTACATATAACAAAACAATTATCAAGCAAGAATTACAGTTACAATATTAAAGAAGAGATCCTATCTATCTTATATTTGTAAGTTTAAGGTTTTTTTTTTTTTTTTTTTTTTTGGTTTTTCGAGACAGGGTTTCTCTGTGTAGCTTTGCGCCTTTCCTGGAACTCACTTGGTAGCCCAGGCTGGCCTCGAACTCACAGAGATCCGCCCGGCTCTGCCTCCCGAGTGCTGGGATTAAAGGCGTGCGCCACCACCGCCCGGCAAGTTTAAGGTTTTATATCTAACTTATCTTTTATTATAACTAAGGAAAATTGTAAGTATCTAGTCTTTAACCACATCAAAGACCTCAGAAGGATATATTACTACCTGAGAAATGGAGAAGGATATAAGCAACTTTTAGGAGTCTTGTAGGGTAGACAGAGACAGCTGGCAGCCTGGACAGTCATTCAAAGTTCTCTTGTAAAGTTGGGGCATCTGTCTTCAGCCCACAGGCCTAGAGTCTCTTATTCACTTTTCTCTGTGTCCTGTAGAATGTCTGGCAGTTTTCTCTGCAAAGCAGGAACCTGAAGGACCATTTTGTCAAGCAAAGTTCAGTGGTCACCTTTGTATGGGTCCTGCATGTCCAGTTGATCAGGCAGTCCAGGCAAGAACAGTTTCTTGCCCAAATGGCTATTTTTGTCAAGGTGAAGATAAACTCCGTATGGAGTGTCTTCGATGCCCATCCTCCTCTCTGAAGTAAATCGGTGCTGTCAGGAGCAGACATGTCTCACTGTCCAGAAAGTCTAAATTTTTAAAACATTTTAAATGCCATATTCTGTAGGTCTTTGAAGTGTTTGAAGACTACCTATCTATCTGAAATATATCTATGTATATCTAGAAGACTTAACTAACATGGCTACAAATATTATCATAGATGACTAACTATTAATCTATTTTTTAATTATCCATTACAATTTTAAATGAGTTACATAAACATAATACCTCAAACAAGAATAGAAATATATATACAGTATAACAAAATTAAGTTTAAATTTGTATCAATAAACTAAATCTATAGCAATGTAAAACATTTTAAACAAGTTGTTACTCTTTAAAAGTAGGTTCATTAATCTACCCTTTCATCCTATCATATCTAAACTATCCCCCTTTTTGTTTTAGAAAGAGATTGTATTTATAATCAACCTGATTTAAATAAAAATATTGTTTTTTCTCTGTCCCACACCAGAGGGCTCTTCTGATTTGGGACACAAGAATCTCTTAACCATTTTTTTTTTTTTTTTGAGCAATATGTCTGGGTTTAGAGGGGGAGTGAGCCAATTCCATCTCTAAAGCCAGCTTGGTATATTTGGGAATTTGGGCGTAGCTTCTCTTACTACTTCCTGCTGGAGGGGGGCGCTGTATCTTCTGGAGACAGAAAGAAAATTTTAGGATCATGGAGTAGTCCGTGAGGCTGTATATCTGAGCCAGTTGACTTGAAACCATTCTGGATGTTGAATCATCTGGGCCATGGTGTCATTGGAGACCTTTCAGGGGGTCTTGGCTGGTCAAACCTGATGTATCTTAATCTGGAACAAATCCATAGTCTCTGGCTTTCTGTGGAAACAAGAGCAGAGACTCTTTTCCAAAGCAACATATCCTTATATCCAAATTTTGAAGTCAAGGTACCTTTAAAATATACATTTTGGCATAACTCAACAGCTTTTGTAATCAAATGTTTTTCTTCAGTTACGAATATCAAAGAGAACATAATCCAGATTCTCTGTGTGGTAGCCATCTTTACGTGGCTTATTTTTTTATACTAGCTTGAGCCTATTGCTTTAAACTGCAGCTTTCTAAGCCTGAAACAGCGCAGTGGCTGCTGGCTCCGCCCACTTCAGCTTCCCAACATGGCAGCGGTCTGCTTTCCACCAGCTCTGGGAGCCATAACTCTCAGAAATAGTGGGTCTACACTTTTACCAAAGTAGCGTGTAGCCCAGAAACCTCTTTTTTTGTTTTATTTTGTTTTGTACTAGCAAAGGCTAAATCCACCACATAGCTTAATGTGTTACTTGCAGAGGCCTCATTCCCGCCATACTGCAGGTCGAGCATGCACGCCAGGAACCCGCCATAGTAGCTCAAACCCGCAGGCTGCCGCTAGCTTGAAAGAGACAACTAGGAGCTGTTTTTAGCTCCGTTTTAGAATCTTTTTTCTAAGTTTTTAGGTGGAAACTCTTGCCCCACGTTGGGCGCCATTTGTTGCTGGTGAGCCATATGTTGCTGGAGAATTTCTCTCCAGCTCCCGCCACCAAGTCCCGCCAGTCTCAGAGCCCACTTATAAAATAAACACACAGACTCTTACATTATTTAAACTGCTTGGCCATTAGCTCAGGCCTGTTATTGTCTAGCTCTTACTCTTATATTTAGCCCATTTCTATTAATCTTTACTTTGCCACATGGCTCATGGCTTACTGGTACCTTACATCTTCCTTGTCCTGATGGCGGCTGGCAGTGTCTCTCCCTCAGCCTTCCACTTCCCAGAATTCTTTTCCTTGTCCCGCCTATACTTCCTGCCTAGCCAATGGCCAATCAGTGATTTATTTACTGACCAATCAGCAACACACTTGACATACAGACCATCCCACAGCAAAATCTGACAACAGTTACCCTTTATTATATAGATTATTATGCAATATCCTGCTATTATATAGATTTGGATCTTGACAAATCCAGGGGGAAAAAAAGTCAATGATACAAGTAAAAAAAGAAGCAGAAGCTGTCAAGGAGTTTGGTCAGAAACTTCCTCAAGGAAGATAAACAAATGGCCAATACACAGCTGAAAAGATGCTCGACACAGCTAATCACCAGAGAGGTAAAAATGTCACCACTGTGACAGGCTACTTGATGCACACTAGAATTCCTAAAATAAAAGACAGATAAGAGCAAGTGTTGACGAGGAAGCCGAGAACATGGAACTTTCATACACTGTTGGCCCCGAGGAAGGCAGCTTAGAAGTTCCAAGGAAGTTAAATATGGAATAAACGAAAGACCCAGCAATTCCATTTGTAGGAGTGTGCCCAAAAGAACTAAAAGCAGGCACTCGTATGTACAGGTAAAGGAATGTTCACAGAACTAAGTTCACAAAAGCCAAGAAGTGCTGGGAACAGATGTCCAACAGAGGACAGAACTGATAAGCAGAAAAATGATCTACCTGTCTGATAACTATGACGTCACTGTTAGGTCTCAAACCCAGGGCAATCTCACTCAGTTCCTGTGGCTCTTTCCAGCAGTCCTCATCCTGTCCCCCACCCTAAACCTCTCCTCCCAGGAGCTAGGCTTCTGCTTTCCTCCTGAGCGTGATTCCTACATAAATCAGCCATTTTGGCTATGTCAGTCTCTTGACCTCTTGGCCTCTTAGCCCAGGCTTCCTCTCTTGGTTGGTGGCTCCTCTCTTGTTCTCCCTCCCCCTCTCCCTGCTATGCCCTCTGGGACACCTACCACATAGGCATCTCTCTACTAAGGAGCCTCCTATGCCCAGTGCACCTACCATGTGGGCATAAGACTTAACCCTGTCTCATCTTCCCCTAGGAGCTACCTGCTAAGTCCTGCAACTGCTCTAGGCCCTTACGGCCTCTACAATATTGGAACCCTCTGACGGGTGGAGTTCCTGCTTATTCCTCCTTATCCCTCATGGCTACACTGTTCTCTGTCTCTCAGCTTCCTCTTGGAGCTTATTGGAACCCTCCCTATGGTGGAATCATTTCACTTCCTCCTTTTCTCTTCAGACTCAATTCCTTTCTCAACTCAGAGAGTTTATTAAAGCTTGTTCCTGAAAACAGCTGTACAGCCTCTGTACAGCCCAACAGCCAAAGA